>NC_057797.1:111209844-111328912 GCF_018294505.1 Triticum aestivum | reverse complement strand
CGCAAGGACGACGAGGTGCAGGTCAACTTCAACCTTCTCCTTCGGAGCTGCGGCACAAATACAATGTCCGCTCCATCCCTATCCGCAAGGACAACGAGGTGCAGGTCGACTGCAACCTTCTCCTTCGAAGCTGCGGCACAAATACAACGTCCGCTCCATCCTTATCCGCAAGGACGACGAGGTGCAGGTCGACTGCCACCTTCTCCTTCAGAGCTTCGGCACAAATACAACGTCCGCTCCATCCCTATCCGCAAGGACGAAGAGGTGCAGCAAGCAAAGTCCATCCAAAAGCAAACACAAGCACATTCAGAGATAAACCAAATTTAGATAAAAACTAAAAGGTTCCAAGCAGCGAATCAAAAGTACTCGGGCACCAAGCCCGAAGGAGTTTAATGGTTACAGAAACCACTCGGCATTCCGAGGCAAATTTAAAGCATATCCAAGTTTCATAAGATTGCTCACTCAGCCGGAGGAGGACTGGCAGGCTCCACGAATGAGTCCAGATCGATCCCATCAGCGATCCGAGTGGCGGCAACAATGAAAGTCTCCATGAAGGACTGGAAGTCGTGCTTTTTGGTGTTAGCGACTTTGATCGCAGCCAGCTTGTCTTCACGAACCTCCTTGCAATGGACTCACACCAGGGACAGCGCCACATCAGCACCACACCGGGCGGAGGATTTCTTCCATTCTTGCACTCGGTCAGGGATCTCGTTCAGTCGAGTCATCAGACATTCCAGATCATTCTGAAGTGTCGCCTCCGGCCAAAGCGTCGAGTCGATTCGAGAGACAACCTCCTTCAGGCGTGCGAGGTAGCTTGTGGCGCTGGCGATACAGGACTCCAGTCAGAGCATGTTCATCACAGTTTCGTCACAGACCGGGGAAGCGATAGGGTCCAGAACCGTCTCGACCCTTCCAGTTTCTTCGTCAAAGTCTTGACAAAGTTCTGCAGCCAAAAGTCAGTTCAATCAACCGAGCAAAATCCGATGGCAAGCATCAACACAGTCGGATTAAAAGAAATACCTCCCAGCACGAGATAAAGCTTCTTGGCGAGGGTTGAAAGTGCGTAATATCGACTAGAGGGGGGTGAATAGGCGATTTTTATGAAAGTCTTCAAAACATGGAAGTTATGAAGACAAACGATAGAAATAAACCTATTACCCTGCAGAGGAAGGTAGACTACACTAAGCAAGCCATAGTCAAGTATTCAATAGAGTGAAAGCACAATGACTAATAGCAGCAATGTAGTAAGGATCAGGTAGGAAGATATTGTGAAGCCACACAGAACACGCAGTCACTCAGTGAAGACAAAAGATAGTGCGAACATACAATGACTTCACAAGGAGTAACAGTAAGTAAAGGGAAGGGAAGATGAAACCAGTGACTCGCTGAAGACAATGATTTGTTGGACCAGTTCCAGTTGCTGTGACAATTGTACGTCTGGTTAGGGCGGCTAGGTATTTAAACCTTAGGACACACAGTCTCGGACACCCAGTCCTGAACACGCAGCTCAGGACACCCAGTCCTCACCGTATTCCCCTTGAGCTAAGGTCACACAGACCTCGCCCAATCACTCTAGTAAGTCTTCAAGGTAGACTCCCAAACCTTCACAGACTTCGTTCACCGGCAATCCACAATGTGTCTTGGATGCTCAGAACGCGACGCCTAACCAGCTGGAGGATGCACAGTCCTCAAGTGTAATAAGTCTTCAGATCACACAGACAAGAAGACTTAAGTGATGACTAATTCTCTTTGGCTCTGGGTGGTTAGGGATTTATCCTCGCAAGGAATTCTCTCTCAAAGGCTTCGAGGTGGGTTGCTCTCAAACGACAAAAGCCGTACTCTGAATCTGAGCAGCCAACCGTTTATGGTTGTAGGGGGTGGGCTATTTATAGCCACTTGGCAACCCGACCTGATTTGTCCGAAATGACCCTCGGTCACTAAGGAACTAACACGTGTTCCAACGGTCAGATTTCAAACTCACACGGCAACTTTACTTGGGCTTCAAGCAAAGCTGACTTGCCCGACTCTGGACAAGATTCTCTCTCAAAGTCTTCACTCGAAGACATAGGTTTTGTTTAAGCATCACTTCAGTCATTCTGACTGGTTCTCTTGGACCCCACTTAACAGTACGGTGGTTCCTATGACTCAACACAGAAGAAAGAGAACTACGAAAGATCTAAGTCTTCGAGCTCCATAGGCTTCATGTGGTGTCTTCTCTTGTCATAGTCTTCAATGTGAATATCTACATATACCACCTTTGACTTCAATGTCTTCATACATTTTTAGGGGTCATCTCTGGTAGGAAAACCGAATCAATGAGGGACTTCTACCTATGTTATCCTGCAATTCTCACAAACACATTAGTCCCTCAACTAGGTTTGTCGTCAATACTCCAAAACCAACTAGGGGTGGCACTAGATGCACTTACAATCTCCCCCTTTTTGGTGATTGATGACAAACTAGTTGATGTTTTCAACGGGGAATATAATCTGTGAAATTGTAAAGGATAAGGAATTGTCTTCATAAGTTGCAAGGGCTCCCCCTGAAGATGTGCATATAAGTAATTTTCTTTTGGAATGCAAATGCACATGGCAGGTTGTACTTGTGGAGATCCACTTCAACTTATGATGACAATCCACTATGCATGCGAAAGTATATGAAGATAATGACATGCATAATGGAAAATGGACGTCTGTAGAATGATCTAAGTGCGGAATTTATCATCGCAACACAAGGTGGCAGATAAGTAGCAGACGACCATCGAGTTTAAGTGTTACAACTCAAAGAACCAAATGTAGCAAAACGAGAGTTGTAAGCACGAAGCAAAATATAAAGCACCCGCCCATATGGACCCGCTTGAAGACTATCAACCTCATATGCTTCTCCCCCTTTTGTCAGTAAGGACCAAAAAGGTTTGAAGACATAGAGCATCTACTCGTTCCCATGAGGAGTAGGTGATGCAGCAGGGTCGTCGGTGGTGTTTGGTGGTGCAGAAGAGCTTGGAGCAGTGTCGAAGCGTGTTGAAGGAGGCAGCGGTGAAGTAGCATCGTCGTCATCCTCGATCACTCTGGCATTTACAGTTGCAGCAGAGGAAGAGAACTCAGAGTCTTCAAGAGATGGAGTTCGTCGCAGCACTGCCCTTCGAGGAGGTGTGGAGTCAAACTTGAATCGCTCAGTGAAGCCATCCTCTTGAAGATCATCTTCAGAACACATCAGCGGTAGCCCTTTCCATGTGCGGCGAGAGGTTTCATGGGCAACAAACGCATTCTTGGTGGCAAGATTGCGAATGCGATTAACATCTACCAAGAGGCTTTGCATTTGACGCTTCAGCCAGTCATGATGCCTATCCTATTTCTGATGAAGAGCCACTAGAAGCTCTCGGTCATTGAGAACACAAGTGCGCTTCTTGGGTCGTGGAGCAGTTGTACTGTCAGTGGCTTCAGTGAGAGCAGGATGCGGTGCACGTGTAGTGCCAGCCAAAGGATACACACGAGCGACTGCTTCAACTCCTTCAATGTTCTGAGAAAAACTCTGTTGCTCTGCATTCTGAAGACTTAGGGGTTCCTTGGCAGGCTCAGGATAGATGGCTTCAATCGACATATCCACATCAGGCAGAAAAATCCGATGATTGCAAGCAGATGGCTGATATGAGATAGTGGAGTGAAGTTTGATCAGCCGCATGACCCATGGGGCGTAGAACTTCAAGCCAAACAGATCAGAGCCTGATGCAGCAAGTTGGTGAATGAAGAAGTCCTGTGCATTGAAGCATTTTCCATGAAGAATATAGAAGACCAAAGTATCCATTGCACCTTCAAGCTTGGCATGTGGAGAGTGCCCTTTGATGGGCCAGAGAGTTCGCCTTATGATGTGATAAATAGTCCTTGGCAGATACTCTAGGTCTTCAACAAAGAACTCTTTGGGATATGCAGCATCTTGGGGTAATGGCTTCATCATACTGAGCATCTGACTCATGTTAGGTTCAGTCTTCTGAAAGATGCTCTCAATAGCTTCACTATGAAGCTGACAGCCATGCTCGTAGAGATCGCCAGGAGTGGGCAAACCAGTGAGCTCAATGATGTCAAAGGCTTTGGCTTCGTGATGAACGTTTCCTGTCATCCACTCCAGGACCCAAGTCTTCGAATCTCTGCTATACCCGCGGATGTGAAGTGTGGCATAGAATTGGAGCAGCAACTCTTCATTCCAATGCTCTTGGTCAGTGACGAATGGCAGCAATCCAACTTCTTTGAAGCAATCCAGAGCTTCTTCCAGACAGGGCAGACCAGCTATAGCTTCAATGTCAAGACGCTTATGGGGGAAGATGCGACCTTGATTGTATAGAATGCAGGAGTAATAGCTTCGCTGCAGATAGCTCCAGAACCGATCAGATGATATCCTTTCCCTTGAGTAGGGGTTCCTGGAGCTATTGAAGAATGTGTTGTCTGCTCTGAAGCCATTGATATTGAAGGATCCCGGTGCTGATGCAGGACCTGGGAACCTGGGCAATCTTGGGATTGGCTTCTGTACCTGAGGCCTGTGCTCAACATGATAGTCGAACTAGGGACCGGCAGCAGGTGCAGGAATAGAAGCAGTGGGATCAGTGGCTTCGCTGACTTCTGATGCTTTTGTTGGGGAGGGCTCCACATTAGCTTCAGCCATGACAGCGTCAGTGGCTTCATTGGTGGTGGTGGTGGCAGCCTCAAGATTTTCAACCTCCACTTGACGAGCTGGAGGGTCGGTCACAATCACGTTCTCCTCGAGAACCGCTTCTTGGTGGGACAGGGGAGTAGCAGCTTGTGGGACTTCTTCTTCATCGACTGATGCAGCCGGAATGTCTTCAGCAGTTTCAGCTTCAGACGCAGAGACTGGAGGCCTAGGTCCTTTGCTAAGCCTGCGCAACGAAGGCGACGCCTATGTAGTTGGAGTTGGCTGGGCCTCAAAGTCTTCTTCCTCTTGTGGGCGATCAGCCCATGAAGCATCTTGAGCGATTGGCGTCAGAGGACGACCAATGCTGATGAGTTCGCTGTTCTCGAGCTGAGGAAGGACTGCACCATCTTCTACATGGTCATGTTGACCAATGTCTTTAGCAGCGATGGGATCGGCTGCTGGAAAGTCTTCAGCTTCATGAGCCTCTGTGAAAGCAGGCTCATGGATTGTCAGTTGGCGTTCAGCGTCAGGACGAACCATGGAAATGGGTTCAACTATCAAAGGCTCTGTGGGAGCAGCCCGATCTTTCTTGGTCTTCCTCTTCTTCTTGGAGGGGGCAATAGGAGAGGCTTCAGGATATTTCCTCTTCCTGGCTTCAGCCTCAGCAGTCCTCGTCTTCTTGAGCTCTGAAGCGGTTGACCGGCTTTTTGGCTTCGAGCCAGTCATTCTAGTTGGGAAGACAATGGGATCTGCTTCCTGCCTTGGTGCGTCAGGTTCAGCCGTAGCGGACTTCTTCATCTTCTTTGCTGTTATCCTGGGGTCGATGCCAGGACGCCCAAGGGCCTTGCACTTCTCAGCCTCATTGTAGGCCTGCACACATTTGTTAGCCAGAACCTTCATGTGCCTACGAGAACCTTGAGCTTCTGCACGTTTCTTGAGAAAGACTTCCTTGAGCTCGTGCAGCATAATCTTGAAGTTCTTCACCTCTTGCACGCTGAGCTTGGCCATATGCTTCTTGAACTGAGCCTTTTCATAGTCAATCTTTTGCTTCAGTTCAACAATGCGCTAGGCGATAGCTAACTCTGAAGCAATGGCGCCATGGAAGGCGACACTGAGGCCAATGGGCAGTTGCAGATCTTCGAAGCTGATGTTTGGCGTGTCAAACCATTCATCAATGAAGTTGTGGATGATTGTTACATCAAAGAGAGGCAGATCATTGAAGATTTCTGCTTCTTCTTTGCTCTCGATGAGTTGCTCAAGAGCGTCATCTGCAAGATCTTCATCACTTGACAGATCAATGGCATCATTGCGCAGAATGGCAGCAACTGTTAGCTCTTGGCCGGTGTGTGGCAGAGGCATCTTGACCTTCTGGGGCTTGGAGATGCGTGACAAATCTTCAGACTGCACACTGTCTTCAGGAGGTGCAGTTTCCAGTGGCTTCGCTCGTGAGAGTTTTGGAGCAGAGGTAGGCTTTGAAGCTTTTGGCTACTTCTTTGGCTTCGGTGCTGCAGGCGCTTCATCTGATTCAGCGACATTTGCAGGCTCATTCACGGCTGTCCCTTAAACCAAGATATGGGTGATGATACCTTCAAGTTGTAGAAAGGACCAATGACATTGGGTTCTGCATCTCGTGTGCCATCAGCCCTTGGAGCTGAGGGACCAGGGTTGAAGTCTAGTCCCAATGTCTTCTTGTTTTGCTTCGCTGAGTTCTGGGCAAACTGGAAGTTGCGCTTGAACAGAATGTCGCCACGACACCATAGTAGTGACGATGGGTGTGCATCAACAGGCTGTGGCCCACGGACCATGCAGGGATAGAAGCCTTGTCCAATGGCTTCATCTCTGGACCTGGGTTGAAGATTCTTGTATAGGATGTCTCCCCACGGTCTCTTGATGGCATTTTTCTCAGCATATTCCTGGGTTAGAAATCGGTATTTGAACCATTGTTCTACCCAATATCTTCGAATCCATTGGATTCGGGTCTTGCGCTGATAGTAATCCTCTTCAGGATCTGTCTTGTATAGTTCTGAGAGGTCATCTGGCAGATCTCTAGATGTTTCTCCATGATGCTTTCTGCCACCCTTCCTTGCTGATTTCTCTGAAGCCATGAACTTTAAACTGAAAGGCTTCAACACGTTCAAAGGCTTCAAAGATTTTCGCTTGCTGGACAAACAGGAACTTGCTTCGGGAGAATTTATATGATGCTGTAAGAATTCTGCAAATGAATGCAGACTATGAGAACCAAGGGATTCTCCCATGGACATGTACCTGTGACAGCATTAAGGTGCGAGGGAAGGGGAAGAGGTCATATGCATTCTCAGAAGATTTTGAATATAAATCAGTTTAGAAGACATTGACCTCATCGTGCGAAGACATTCCCTCATACATAAGGAGTTGGTTCCAGATTTGTACGAATCCAGAGATCAGTACAAGTGAGGAATCTAACTACTTTGTGAAGCATAAGTGAATATACTAGGCATGTTATGAGATGCAATATGAGAGAGATCTAACTTGTGTGAATAGAAACTGCTTGTGGTAGAAAGTGACAAAGCCATAGGATCAACGGTGCCATAAAAAGGAAGTTTTATTTACCACACTAAGAACTGCTAGACGGAGTGGAAGATGAGGCCGAGCAGTTCGATCTTCCGTGCCCTAACTTGGCGATGGAGGACACCTACGGCGGCGGAGAGGACGATGTCCGCGGTCGGCGTGAAGACGGTGTCGGAGAGGTTGCGGCAGCGAAGCGCTTCGTCGCCGGCGTCGTTGAGGGCTAGCGGTGGCGCTAGGGTTCGTGCGAGAGTGGAAGAAGAGATAATGACCGTCGTGAAGTGTGTATTTATAGGTACAGGGGTGGCACTGCGTTATTACACAGGTACCCCTGGCGATTCGCATCTGAGGAACACGTGGCCATCGTGCAGAATTTTGGGGTTTGTTCCACGTCCCACGCACGCCTGGATTGTCGGGTGGTCGTTCCTACTTCTCCGGGTTTCATGTGGAGGAATGAGCATTGAAAGTGGACTTAAGGTTTGTCTTTGTATCTTCTGCTGACAAGGATGCTGAGAAGACATTCGACAGTTTCAATAGAATGCATATGATTTGGAGAGATAGAGTTTGAGATAGATAGCATAGAGAGGTTAGGGTCCGATCACATTCACTTAGTTCAAAAGATTCAACAAGAAGACGTAGCTATAAGTGAATGTTGTAGAGGACAGAACACTAGTATATATATAATCAACATAGTGAAGATAATCATGAAGACATGTTGAGATTGAAGCCAAACCAAATGTGAAGACATAGCAAGGTAACACCATGAGTGAAACACTTCAAAATAGAACATTTGGTGGTGGCGTTACCCACCGTATAGGAAGTATTAGACCCATACACGGCGCACAATTATCGTGGCGCTCCGAAGTCAAATTCCACATTAATGTATTCACACTTAGAATGTATGTCTTCATTGATTGAAGATATACTTTACTTCGTGTGTTGCACATCTAAGTCATCAATATGCATAATGGTTAGGATGTGTGCCTGATCACAGGACATTTGAGGATTCCAGGATATTTAGCTCACACCGTAACTTGCAAAATCTCTTCTCATCCAAGGGCTTGGTGAAGGTATCTGCCAATTGCTCTTCAGTGTTGACGTGTATGATATCAATATCTTCCTTCACAACATGATCTCTGAGAAAGTGATGACGAATTTCAATGTGCTTTGTCTTCGAGTGCTGAACTGGGTTGTTGGCAATCTTGATGGTGCTTTCGTTGTCGCAGTAGAGTGGCACTTGCTTCAGATGAATGCCATAGTCTTTGAGCGTTTGCTTCATCCACAGAAGCTGAGCGCAGCAAGATCCAGCAGCAATGTATTCAGATTCAGCAGTGGAGAGAGATACACAGTTCTGCTTCTTTGAAGACCAACATACAAGTGATCATCCCAGAAAGTGACATGTGCTTGATGTAGACTTGCGATCAACTTTGTCACCAGCATAATCAGCATCCGAGAATCCAACCAGATCAAACTCTAAGCCCTTTGGATACCATAATCCTAGAGTTGGGGTGTGAGCCAAATATCGAAGAATTCGCTTCACAGCTAAGTGATGCGACTCCTTTGGTGCCGCTTGAAATCGAGCACACATGCAAACACTAAGCATAACATCTGGCCTAGATGCACATAGATAAAGTAAAGAACCAATCATGGAGCGGTATACCTTTTGATCAAACTCTTTACCATTGTCGTCAGGACCCAGATGATGCTTGGCTGGCATTGGCGTCGTGAAGCCTTTGCAGTCTTGCATACCGAACTTCTTCAGGCAATCTTTGAGATACTTCTCTTGAGATATGAAGATGCCGTTGCATTGCTGTCGTATTTGAAGACCGAGAAAGAACTTTAGCTCTCCCATCATAGACATTTGATATTGCTCTTGCATCATATATCCAAACTCTTCACTGTACTTCTGATTGGTGCAGCGAAGATAATGTCATCCACATATATTTGGCACACAAACAGTTCACCATCATATGTCTTCGTGAAGAGAGTGGGGTCGAGAGAACCAGGTATGAAGCCTTTGCTCTTCAGGAAGTATTTGAGTGTGTCATACCAGGCCCGAGGGGCTTGTTTGAGGCCATACAGTGCCTTGTTGAGCTTGTATACCATGTCAGGATGTTTTGGATCTTCAAAGCCAGGAGGTTGTGCAACATAAACTTCTTCTTCAATCTTGCCATTGAGGAAGGCGCTCTTCACATCCATTTGATAAAGAAGTATGTTGTGATGATTTGCATAGGCCAGCAGTATGTGTATGGCTTCAAGTCTAGCCACAGGAGCAAATGTTTCATCGAAGTCAATGCCTTCCACTTGAGTATATCCTTGAGCAACGAGACGAGCTTTGTTTCTGACAACTTGACCATGCTCATCTTGCTTGTTGCGGTATATCCATTTGGTGCCTATTATGTTGTGCTTCCAAGGATCGGGACGCTTGACCAGTTCCCATACATTATTCAGCTCAAACTGTTGAAGCTCGTCTTGCATAGCTTGAATCCATTCAGGTTCCATGAAGGCTTCTTCAACTTTCTTGGGTTCTGTTATTGAGACGAATGTGAAGTGCCCACAGAAATTTGCTAGCTGATTTGCCCTTGAACGAGTGAGTGGACCGGGTGCATTGATGCTATCAATTATTCTTTCAATCTGCACTTCATTGGCAACACGAGGATGTACAGGGCGAAGATTTTGCTCTTGCTGATCATTGTCGTTGTTAGAAGGAATTTCTTCAGGCTGAGCATTGTCTTCATGTTGATCAGGTGCTGAGATGATAAGTTCTTCTTCAGGATGAGCTTCAGAAGGTATAATTTCTCCAGTTCCCATTAGCTTGATTGATTCACTGGATGGAACTTCATCTAGCACATTTGGCAGTTGCTCTCTTTGTGAACTGTTGGTCTCATCGAACCGCACATCCACTGTTTCAATCACTTTGTAATGAAAGAGATTGAAGACTCTGTAGGAGTGCGAATCCTTTCCATATCCAAGCATAAAACCCTCATGTGCTTTTGGTGCAAACTTTGAGGTGTGATGTGGCTCTTGTCGGATGGACGTAAGGTTGAGTCCATAAGAAGGCTTCTTTTGCCAGTCATGTGATTTGTACACCCACTATCAATAATCCATTTTGAAGACGCTAGTGTCGTACCCTACAGTGCAGTTAGGGGGATAGGCTTCACGAAGAGCATTGTGAAGCAAAAACATTTGACGAACCGGTGGGTTATGAAAGCTTAGATCCAGATTAGGACTAATAGGGAGAGTAGCAAGCGATTCAGGAACGAAGTACATAGTAAGACCATTCGGGCATTTGATCTTGCGCCCTAGAAGATGTTTAAGGTCCCCAGCAATAGCGTCAGATGATTTTGGTTTTCTGCTGGAGACCTTTCCCTGCAAAAGAGAATTAAGCTTTCTTAGCCACCCACATCTTCAAGGGTGGCTTAGAAGCAATAAGTCTAAGTGCAGCATATGAGAACTTCAGCTTTGGAGCCCTAGCAAATAGTCTTCCAGGCAGACAATAGTACTCATAAGAATAAGCAGAATAGTTCTTGGTCTTATGAACATGGCGGTTTGATGAACCGCTCTCATATTCATATGCCTGAGTATGGTTTCCCTACAAAACATTTGTGTTAGTGCGACTCAGGTGAGTCCTCTATCTGTATGAAGCCTTTGGACCGTATGAATCCTTTGGTCTAAGGTTTGTCTTCTTCACGTGAGGTGTCATGATGACATTCACAGGAAGATTCTCCAGACACCTTTTCGGAACCCAGATCTTCTTCATAGGCGGTCCATTCCTGCAGTTAGTACCAATGTACCTGGCAAACACTTCACCATTCTGATTCTTAAACAGTTTATAGTTTGCATCAAGGGATTTATCAATGATAATGGGGTTAGAACAAGTGAAGCCAGATAGATTGGATGGATCTGCTGAAGGTTCCTTTGCAGCAACCCACGTGGTTTTGGGGTACTGCTCAGGTTTCCAGTAAGAGTCATCTGCATTCATTTTCCTTACGAACCGAACACCCTCTTTCCTCGGGTTTCGGTTCAGAATCTGCTTTTTGCGGACATCACATAGTGTCTGATGCCCTTTAAGACTTTTGTACATCCCTGTTTCAAGCAATGTCTTCAAGCTAGCATTCTCATCAGCAATAGCAGTGGTATCCTCAGCAGAGGGGTTAGTTACCACATCAACAGTTGAAGATATTGCAACAATAGTAGCAGTAGAACATTCAGCAACAAAAGTAGCATTATCACGCTCAATGCATTTAAGACATGGTGGTTCAATCCTTCCTGAGCGGAACTGATCTGTTTGGCGCGAAGTGACTCATTTTCCTTTTGAAGATCTTCATGAGCCTCTCTCAATTTCTCAAGATCTTGCTTCCTTTGAAGATAATCATAGGAAAGCTTTTCATGAGTTGTTGAGAGAGTTTCATTACGACTTTCAAGTTCCTCATACTTAACGTGAAGATTTTTTATGTCTTCAATTAAGGATTCAGATCGAGTCATTTCAGCACCTAATAGATCATCGCTTCTGTCTAACAGTTTTTGAATATGTTCCATAGCTTTCTGTTGTTCAGTTGCAATTTTAGCAAGTGTTTTGTAGCTGGGTTTTGAACCACAATCAGAGTCATCGTCACTAGATGTTTGATAGTGAGTAGTGCGTGTGTTTACCTTGGCACCGCGTGCCATGAAGCAGTAGGTAGAAGCGGAGTAGTCCTTGTCATTTGCATCGGTGTCGGTGATGAAGTCATTGTCTTCAGTGTTGAAGATGGACTTGGCAACGTATGCTGTAGCCAAACTTGCGACGCCTAAATCGGACTCCTCCTCAGACTCCACCTCCGCCTCCTCAGAAGCAGACTCCTCCTCTGAATCCATTTCCTTGCCAACAAACGCACGTGCCTTGCCAGATGAGCTCTTCTTGTGTGATGAAGACTTTGAGGAAGACTTGGAAGAAGACTTTGAGTATTTCTTCTTCTTCTTGTCGTCATAGTCATATTCCTTGCTCTTCTTCTTCTTTTTGTTCTCATTGTCCCACTATGGACACTCAGAGATGAAGTGGCCAGGTTTCTTGCACTTGTGACATGTTTTCTTCTTGTAGTCGTGAGCAGAAGCTTCATCATTCCTTGAGCTTGATCGGGAAGACTTTCTGAAACCTTTCTTCTTGGTGAATTTTTGGAACTTCTTCACAAGCATAGCAAGTTCCCTTCCAATGTCTTCAGGATCATCCGAACTGCTGTCAGATTCTTCTTCAGATGAGGAGACAGTTTTTGCCTTCAAGGCACGAGTTCACCCATAGTTTGGACCATAGATATCTCTTTTCTTAGAAAGCTGAAACTCATGTGTGTTGAGCCTCTCAAGTATGTCAGACGGATCGAGTGTCTTGAAATCAGGACGTTCTTGAATCATCAGGGCTAGGGTGTCAAACAAACTATCAAGTGATCTCAGTAGTGTCTTGACGACTTCATGTTTTGTGATCTCAGTAGCGCCGAGGGCTTGAAGCTCATTTGTGATGTCAGTGAGTCGGTCAAATGTGAGCTGGACATTCTCATTGTCATTTCGCTTGAAGCGGTTGAAGAGGTTGCGAAGGACACTGATTCTCTGATCTCTCTGGGTTGAGACGCCTTCATTGACCTTGGAGAGACAGTCCCAGACCAGCTTAGAAGTTTCCAAAGCACTCACACGGCCATATTGTCCTTTGGTCAGATGACCACAGATGATATTCTTGGCAGTAGAGTCCAGTTGAACGAACTTCTTGACATCAGCAGCAGTGACACCTTCTCCAGCCTTGGGAACGCCGTTCTTGATGACATACCATAGGTCGACGTCAATGGCTTCAAGATGTATGCGCATCTTATTCTTCCAGTAGGGATATTCAGTTCCATCGAAGACGGGGAACCCAGCGGAGACTTTAATTATCCCTACAGTCGACATAGCTAAAACTCCAGGTGGTTAAAGCGAATCACACAAAACAAGGGAGCACCTTGCTCTGATACCAATTGAAAGTGCGTTATATCGACTAGAGGGGGGGTGAATAGGCGATTTTTATGAAAGTCTTCAAAACATGGAAGTTATGAAGACAAACGATAGAAATAAACCTATTACCCTGCAGCGGAAGGTAGACTACACTAGGCAAGCCATAGTCAAGTTTTCAATAGAGTGAAAGCACAATGACTAATAGCAGCAATGTAGTAAGGATCAGGTAGGAAGATATTGTGAAGCCACACAGAACACGCAGTCACTCAGTGAAGACAAAAGATAGTGCGAACATACAATGACTTCACAAGGAGTAACAGTAAGTAAAGGGAAGGGAAGATGAAACCAGTGACTTGCTGAAGACAATGATTTGTTGGACCAGTTCCAGTTGCTGTGACAACTGTACGTCTGGTTAGGGCGGCTAGGTATTTAAACCTTAGGACACACAGTCCCGAACACCCAGTCCTGAACACGCAGCTCAGGACACCCAGTCCTCACCGTATTCCCCTTGAGCTAAGGTCACACAGACCTCGCCCAATCACTCTGGTAAGTCTTCAAGGTAGACTCCCAAACCTTCACAGACTTCGTTCACCGGCAATCCACAATGTGTCTTGGATGCTCAGAACGCGACGCCTAACCGGCTGGAGGATGCACAGTCCTCAAGTGTAATAAGTCTTCAGATCACACAGACAAGAAGACTTAAGTGATGACTAATTCTCTTTGGCTCTGGGTGGTTAGGGCTTTATCCTCGCAAGGAATTCTCTCTCAAAGGCTTCGAGGTGGGTTGCTCTCAAACGACAAAAGCCGTACTCTGAATCTGAGCAGCCAACCGTTTATGGTTGTAGGGGGTGGGCTATTTATAGCCACTTGGCAACCCGACCTGATTTGTCTGAAATGACCCTGGGTCACTAAGGAACTGACACGTGTTCCAACGGTTAGATTTCAAACTCACACGGTAACTTTACTTGGGCTTCAAGCAAAGCTGACTTGCCCGACTCTGGACAAGATTCGCTCTCAAAGTCTTCACTCGAAGACATAGGTTTTGTTTAAGCATCACTTCAGTCATTCTGACTGGTTCTCTTGGACCCCACTTAACAGTACGGTGGTTCCTATGACTCAACACAGAAGAAAGAGAACTACGAAAGATCTAAGTCTTCGAACTCCATAGGCTTCATGTGGTGTCTTCTCTTGTCATAGTCTTCAATGTGAATATCTTCATATACCACCTTTGACTTCAATGTCTTCATACATTTTTAGGGGTCATCTCTGGTAGGAAAACCGAATCAATGAGGGACTTCTACCTGTGTTATCCTGCAATTCTCACAAACACATTAGTCCCTCAACTAGGTGTGTCGTCAATACTCCAAAACCAACTAGGGGTGGCACTAGATGCACTTACAAGGGTCCTTAGATAAGCTTCTGTGTCATTCCTCTTGCGGATCGCAGACTCCAACTTTTCGTTCAAGGCGACCTTATCCTTCTTTAGGCTGGTCACTTCATGGTTAGCTTCATTAAGACAAGATGTCAGTCTAGTCACCTCTCCTTCAAGCGTTCCGACTGAAGCAAGCTTCTTATCTGCGAGAGCAGTTTTGTCTTGGGCTGCTTTTTGCGCGGCGGCGAGGTCCGAGTCCTTCTTGTCCAGAGCCAACTTCATTTTCTCTGCAAAAGAAATAATTGAATCAAAAAAGAGATCAAAGAGATACATTGAAATTCAGTTGGCAATCAGTTACCTTCCATACCAGTGGCCTCGTCTTGAGCTTTTTTCAGATTTTGCTGAGCCAATTCCAAGTCTAAGTTGAGTTGCCTCTGCTTCTCTTCGAGTTCGGCAAACTTGGAGATAAGTGTACAAGACTTTTGCAGGAGGCAAGAGACAGATCAATCGATAGGTTCGAAGGCAGTTCATTTTCGAGTGAATAAAACCTAAAGAAGTGGACAACAAGCTGTGCAGACCCCAGTCGACTGCCAGCAGTCGACCGCGGTCTCGGGGACTACACCCAGTGGGTGCACTTGGCGTGCCCCCACCGGTTCTGGTCCCACTCGCCCATACCGAGTGGAAGAGCGAAACTACCAAAAACGACAGCAACACACAGTGGGTGCTCTAATTCAACGCAAACAACAGGAGATTGTGCAGAAGAAGATTTTTCGAGAACAAAAACAGTCGGAAAGTCTACTCACCTGGACGTTGGCCCGAAGAGCGGCACTAGCGTCGTAGGCAGCCTGACTGCTCTCGTGCACTATCTTCACCCGCTCCATCATCATATCAGCCTGTCGGATGGCTTCCGCAGCCGCTTCCGACTGGTTGTCTGGGACGGGGTAGCTAGTGAAAAAATGTGCAGACGACCCAGGTGCGGCTGCTTGAGGCTCCGTGGCGTGGAGTTGGATAGTTGAAGGAACCACAGGCGCGGTCGACCGCGTGGGATGCCCACTCGGCAAGGGTGCAGCGAACGTCACAGTGGCTCTGCCCGCATCTTCAGCTTGACAGACGGGAGGCATTGCAGTTGGTTCTTGCCGAGCCACCCTGCCAGCTGTTACCTTCTTGCTCTTCCTAGGCTTAGGAGCCACATCTTCGTCGTCGTCTGGAAGGTCAATGATGTTGGGTGGAGCTGCAAGACAAAACATTCGACCCCAAGTGAACCACTCGACCCTAAAAAGATCAAGAATCGAAATCGCAAGAGTTCATACCTGGGTTAGAGGTTACCGCATCCTCCATTTCCTCGTCCCGGTACTGGTATGAAGAGGTCCTTGACGTAGCAGCACTGCAAAGGCCCGCATTCAATCGGTTACACCCAGTTAATCGAATCCACATAAAGGACAAGTCAGATGGTTACCCGGAGATAGTAGGAACGGTCACTTTGATCCGAGGCAAAGCTTTGGGCGGTTTGGAAGAGATGGCTTTCGGCACTTTCGGCGCTGGAAGTGGCGCGACCTTGGATTGCTTTGGAGGCTTCTCAGTCGGCGTCGGGGAAGACGTCCTGGGGCGCTTCGAGGATTGCCCGATCGGCGCAGCCACCAAGTCTGGAGCGCGTGCCGGGTCATGAGTGTGCTTGGACCTCCTCTCCCTGCAAGGAGGCGAGTCGACTTCTTCCTCATCGGTCGATTCATTGCTCTCCTCGTCCTCCTCGGCTTCCGAATGCTCCTCGCCGCTCTTGCCCCCGCTCCCTTCTTCTTCAGCGCCGGGGTCCTGCACTCCGTTGGGCATCGAGTACATTTCAATGAGGGCCTGAAAGGATAACAATCAAAAGACATTCAGTAGACCACAAACGGGACATCACGTGGTGAATCGGAAAGATACTTGATAAAGCAGAAATATACCTGCTCCGGCTGGCGTGAGTTGTCGAATGGAATCACCCTCCTGGATCCCCGAGGGTTGTCTTTGTTGCCAGTGATTCCCCTCAACCAGTTCTCCAAGATATCCTTGCTAACCTCCTCCGGGTGGATCCGAGTGGTATCCTCGAGCCCAGAGTACATCCACATCGGATGATCGCGCGCCTGAAGAGGTTGGATGCGTCGACCGAGAAGGACCTCCAGCAGATCCATCCCGGTCACTCCGTCGCGGACAAGCTGGACGACCCGTTCAACCAGCTCCTTGACCTGCGCCTTCTCTTCTGGAACTACCTTCAAAGGAGCAGGCTTCTCCACTCGAGCCAAGGAAAAAGGAGGAGGTCCAGTCGACTGGCCAGGGGTTGGCTGATCCTTGCAGTAAAACCAAGTCGACTGCCAGGCCCGGACCGAGTCAGGAAGGATCATCGTTGGGAAAGTACTCTTGCTCCTCATCTGGATCCCCAGACCACCACACATATGAATCACCCGCGTCCTCTCGTCACTCGACTTGGCCTTTTTGACCGACTGGGAACGGCAAGTGAAGATGTGTTTGAAAAGCCCCCAGTGCGGTCGACAGCCCAATAAGTTTTCGCACATGGACATGAAAGTGGCCAGATAGACTATGGTGTTCGGAGTGAAATGGTGGAGCTGAGCCCCAAAGAAGTTCAAAAAACCCCGGAAGAAATGGTGGGGAGGCAGTGAGAATCTGCGATCTACGTGGGTTGCTAGGAGGACACACTCACCCTCTCTAGGCTGCGGCTTGGTTTCGTCCCTCGGGAGCCGAGCCGACTTGTGGGGGATCAATCCCCCCTCCACCAGGTCGTCGAGGTCGTCCTGCGTGATTGCCGAGCGGATCCAGTCGCCCTGGATCCAGCCCGCCGGCAGGCCGGAACTCGACGAGGATCCACCCTGGTTGGTCCGCTTGCCCTTTGCCTTCACGGTCGCCTTCTTCACGCGTTCCAACGCCGCCATCCTATCCTTCCCCATGGTGGCGGATCGAGCTTGAGCGGAGGTCCGGCGACGAGGCGGAAGCGAGAGTGGCGGAGGGATCGGGAGAAAGAGAAGAGAGAATGGGGGCGTGCGGAGCAGAGGCCTGGCCCGGGACCTTTTATAAGGCCTTCCACCGAGTGGCTAACTAGTGGACCCAAGTGATCTAAACAAATCCCGCAACAGTCGCGCGCGCAGTACGTGGCGAAAAAGGTGGCGCGGGGATCAAGGAGACTTACCTAATTCGTCCCGATAACCTCGTTTCCTCCCGTCTGGCGCGATTCCCAAAATTCGAATCCCGCGAGATCCGCGGAGAGCGGAACAACCTGTCAGACTGAAGACAAACACCCTCTACATCATCATTCAGAATTCAACCATGAAAGTTCACTTGACAACAACCAAGAATGGACCAAGGTGATTGAGAAAGGAGTCGACGTCGTCTCCTCAACTCATTGTTTCAGGACAAGGCATATTCATAGCACAAAGAGTGGGTCGGAAGTGTTCTCGACCCCTTCCTCACTCAAACCCTGATCCATTCGGGGGCTAATGATGAAGCTATGTACCTAGGGTAGGGTCATGGACCTGTCCAGCATACCCTCCCCAAGGACATCTTTACAAAGAATCAGAAGCAGTCGAAGAGAAATCATCATCCACTCGACCGTGGAGATGCGTTCACTCGACCACCTTGAAGACACTCGACCACCACAAGATGAGGAACCCTCCACTCTGCAACGGTTAAGACTTAAACTATAGCATTATGAGCATTTATGACATTTACTGTAGACGTTACCTGTAACGCCTTTCCTTTATGAGCATTGAACTCTGTGTAACGGAGGGGAGCTGGGGTCCTGGCGCACTCTATATAAGCCACCTCCCTCCTATGGGACAAGGGTTTGCACTTTTGTAAACACACACACACATATAATCCAGCCGACCGCCTCAGGGCGCCGAGACGTAGGTCTGTTACTTCCTCCAAGAAGGGCCTGAACTCGTAAAACTCGTGTGTACAACTACTCCATAGCTAGGATCTTGCCTCCTCATACCTACCCCCCGTTCTACTGTCAGTCTTAGATCCACGACAATGACAACAATCGATACAGCCCTGGACATAAAAAGAGAAATCATAACAATTTGCGTCAAACAAATACATGACTAGGTGAAGGCTAACTTAATTTCATACTACAATTTTGAACACATGGCTGCACTTTCATCTCCTTGTTGCTTATTTCAGATGCAATATCAAAGACGCAAACAACATCTCAGCTCATGAAGAAAGAAAGTCGAAGAAACGAGTTTTGTCAAAACAAGTTCCAAGTGAAGCTCATGCTGTCAGTTTTTACCTCTGATGTTCCCTTGTGCCACACTCATTTGAAGGAGAGATAGGTCCATAGGGGTACATCATCGAAAGCTACATCAAATTTACTTTTCAATGCAAAAGAACTCACATGATTTGGACTTGTCAGTCAAACGGTCTAGTAATTCTCGTGGAAGGTGTTCAGACTGTTAAGGCTTCACGAATTTTCGAGGAGCTCTCCCACAACTTCTGAAGTTAACTGCTTATTCCCCCAAAGAAGCCATGCAAAGTTGATTACTTTTGAAACCTTTTCACACCTAGCTAAGTGGGGTTGTCCCTACTATAAAACCCCATGTCCCTCATCCTTTTAGAAATCTTTTGCCAAACCATTCGGCTACAAGCATACACAGGAAGACTGCTAGAGATCCGAGAGATCCTTACTATCTTTGCTCTTGTGAGTTCATCCAGATTTGCGAGAAGGAACCTCTGGTTCCTCATAATTCAGGCTCTACGGTTCCAACCGTTTTGTCTGGGTTACTCCCGATTTGTGGTTTTGCAATTGTTTGGACAACGGGTTGGAGTTCTTATAGCTCGAGTCAACCATCCCAACGTACGGGTTGCATCCAACCTTGACAGGTATAAATCTAGTTATCCAGGATGCTTACAGCTAGTTGTCTCTCCCAATTCAATCCTACGACGTGAAGATCGGAACACCCTCGGACATAAACTCGTTCAACGTGTTTGCACCTATTCATGTTGCTATGAAGCTCTCATCATGGCGGCTCTCCGGTGTGGACGAGGGTCCTCTACCATGCGGCAGGGTACCATTCGGCCACTGATAGATGGGCCCACACGTCAGTGCCCCCAACGGCATGTGCAGTACGTCAGGGGAGCTGCCTCCCTCCGGTGTTGCGATGGACGCTCGCCGGCAACTTGTGGTGTTGCTAGATCAAAGCAGAGGGGCTGACTGGATGCGACGCGAGAGAGAAGGGTCAGCGTGCATTGACATATCTAAGGGCTGGAACTAATGGATCGATCGGACGGCTGGCAACCGGATTGATTTCGTCGGATGGCTCGTAGTAGTCGCTTTTGTCTTTTTTTTTGACACAAACCTCCTCTTTATTAAGTTGCTACAAAAGTAGCATCAGAAACAATCAACAGAAGGACTTCCCTGAGGGTGAATCCAACCATACATCAGGAGGTGAGAACTTAGCAAGTCTAGCTAGTTCATGGGCTACACCATTGTTGTCTCTATTACAATGGTCATACAAGATATGAGTGAAAATCAAAAGACATGAAAAAACAATCATCAAAGATGGCGCTGGCTACTAAAGATGAATAGCCCTCCTTCAGTGCAGCTATTACCTCTAAATTATCCGAATTCACTTCAATTTTGTTGCAGCCTGCTGTACGTGCCAAGTTCAAACCAAATCTTACCGCAATGGCTTCTGCCATGAAAGCATCATAGCAGATATTCAGTTTTTCATTTGCAGCCGCAATGAACTTGCCATTATGATCTCGAATGACAGCTCCCACAGAGCCTTCAAGTGTGTCCGCATCAAACCCCGCATCCACATTAAGCTTGACGTAGTCACGTCTCGGTCTCACCCAACTATCAAGACATGCACGTGCCTTAGGTGAATTAGCAGAAATAAAGTTCGCCACCAACGCTCGAACTGCTAGGCTAACCTGGGATGCATTTTGCGGTATTCCCCCATGCGTATGCTTCCTCCTTTCCCATCACAAATACCAGCAGCAAGTAGCAATTGTCTCCTTTAATTTCGTCAGTCCCAGGATATGGATATAGTTCTCAGGAAGATTCAGAAGAAACTCCAACACCCTCCAGATTTATCCATGAGCAGACCTTGCTTTATCACATCAAATCAAACCAAGCAATTTCCAAACCTCCACTGCCACCGGGCACACGAACAGGAGATGCCGTAGTGTTTCAGGACCATCATGACGTACTGGGCATTGTGGCGACATTTTAATGTGCCTGTCAGACAGGTTTGCTCGGCAAGGTATTGAGCTTTTGCCTGTTTGCCTTAGCTATAATCTCTCGGTTTGTTTAGTCTTAATTGGACCCGAAACCGACATAAAAGTTGGACCCGGCCACAACTCCCCTACATATACTATTTCAGATCAGAGGAGAAGAAGCACCCAGATCTTAGTTCTTAGATTCAGATCAGCAACAACCAAACAGCAAATTAACCTGATTAGCATGGAGATCCCGGTTCGAAGGGACGTGATAATGATTCGCCGCGTCTACGGCGACGACGCCGCCACGGCAAGCGTGGCACGCAGCCTCCTCGCCCCGGTCGCGAACCAGCTCTCCGGGTCCGGCGACACCTCCGACCTCCACCGCCGCCTCGTCCTGGTCCACCTCCGCTCGTTGAAAGGCCCCGAGGACGTGCGCGCCGCGTTCGACGGCGTCGAGGCAGTCGCGATCTGCATCCTCCTGATGAGGGCGGTGGTCGTCTTCGAGACCGAAGCCGGCGCCGCGCGCGCGCTGCAGGAGCCCGCCAAGGAGGCGATCGGACCGTGCACGGCGGTCCCGTCTCTAGACTTGGCCGCCGGATGCCATTTCATCCCCTACAAAATAATCAAGGTCTCCATCCGCAAAATCTCAAACTTTACGTGCTTGGCTAGGTAAACCTGTTAATCAAATATGGGCTAACTTGGTTTGTGATTTAACCAATCAGGTGTCGGCTCCTGCGGGGGCATCCGGCGCGCCGCCGCCGCCGGAGCCAAGCATGGAGGATCGCGCTCGGGCGTTTCAGGAGATGTGTGAGCTGAAGCCGATGATCGACTACGACGGCCCAGCTGAGTGGAAGACCTGTAGGCCTGGCATGACGACCATCACGCAGTTCGCGCCGTCGGCGGATTCGTTGGTCCACGGCCCGACGCTTGGAGGCGGCGGCTATCTGTGGATGCACGGCAGCATGGTCACGTACTACCATGCGGAGGCCGGCAAGCCGAGCGGCAGCGAATTCAATAATGTGTCGATACGGGTCAAGCAAGAAGAAACACACTCAACCAAAATCCGTGTCACGCCTCTCGAACCGCTCGTTTACGTTAATCAGTTCGGGCACTTATTTTGTGTTACTCCGACAGCAGGACCTAGGTAGAATCTTCAGGTCCTAGTAGCCGATGAACTTGTATGGACTACTTACATGATGTTTAGGTTATGTTCCCTACACCCTTGTTTATTTGTTAGTATTTTTTTAAATGGGTTTGTCTAAGTCACATCTAGATGTAACATAATTATGTCATATCTAAGTGGACATCATCTTCCTTTTCATTTTTCCACCATCCCCACAATCCCTCTTTTGTTCTTTATCGCTTAAAATTAACGACTGTGTAAGCGGTTATCGAGCCGGCCAGTCCTATTTGTAGACCGAAAAGATTGCAATACAATAGACATCGTTCTTGTTTGGGTTATGTTGACTACATCGTTCTTCTTTGTTTTTTAAGAGTTTGTCTAGATCACATCTGGATGTGACATAATTATGTGTCACATTAATAAAGAAAATATCGTGGAGTGAAACAGACCCCGCAAGGCTGGACGGCAAAGCAGAATATTCATGAGGTTTGTTCCGCCGCTGCCAGTGTCGGCCATTAAACCGAAAAAAGCAATCATCCAAATTACAATAACTAGTCATCAACCCGTGCATCCGTACGTACGGGCTAGTTTTTCAAATGGTACATAAGTTAAATACTTTTAGTGAACATTTGTTGTTTGCAGCAAATAGAAGAGTGCAGTTGTTGTGTGCAAAACATTGGATGAATGATCAATGATATCGTGAATTTATTTATTTAACACACATTAGCTTTTTTTATAACCGTCAGTACTTTTTATATTTCATTCTACAACAAATGCCAAAATTTTGTGTAGGCAACCGCGATATAAACTAATGCCGTATGAGTAACTTAATTTTTAGTGATAAGTGTCATAAAATATATGGTATTTCCTTCACTAAATATTTCTCCTATTTTTTTATCATTACGGCTTTGGATTAAGCATGAGGTTATATATTTTGCTTAGACTCGTAAAATAAAATATACCTATCACTGTGCATTTCACTTTTTTTATATAATGATCTTAGTCCACACACACCAAATACTAAAGAACCAATGTCTGGATCATACCAGGTTTGTGCATCCTTAGTAATAGACACATCAAAGTCTCTCCTCAATGTTCAATTTGCAAGTCTGGATCGGAAGATATTCACCATCTGGTTTTCACATGCATGCGGGCAAGAGAAGTATGGAAATCTCTTGGCTTAGAAGAGATTATTGATAGAGCTTTATGTACTGATCGTTCGGGTTCTGCGGTCTTAGAGGAGATTCTTCAGAGTTCAATAAGGAGATCACCAGTTCTGGGACAACTTGGTTTACATGAAACTGTCGCTGTGGGAGCTTGGTATATCTGGTGGGAGCGGCAGCAAGCCCTGAAAGGTGAAACTGTGAAAAATGCACCGAGTTCGGCCTTCGCTATTCAGGCAATTAATGCTAATCATGTAGTTCGTCCAAGTGCTCCGGTTCCTATAGTAAGATGGCAAAAACCACCGATGGGACACTATAAACTGAATATAGATGCTTCTTTCTTCGATGATAGTACTGGCGCCGTAGCTGCAGTTCTTCGGAACTATCGTGGAGAAGTGGTGGCTGGGGCGTCTGAACTCATAGATCACATCATAAACGCACCAACTGCAGAGGCTTTGGTGCTGAGGCAGGGTCTGAAGTTACTCTATGAAGCGGGCTGTAGGAAAATTGCGGTGGAATCGGATTGCTTAGAACTTATCGATGCTTGCAATGGGAATACGGAAATCTTAAGCCCCTATGCGCCAGTGTTGGCTGACTGCTTTCAGTTAGCTCATGCTATTCCGTCGATCTCCTTCAGCCATTGTCCAAGGGAAGCCAATGGATTGGCAGATTTTCTTGCAAGATTTTCTTTTGATCATCAGACTATAGTCCCGGTTGGTGGCACCAACCGGTACTAAAGGTCTAACCGGGACCAATGGGCATCGCACCCTTTAGTCCCGTTCGTGGCACGAACCGGGACTAAAGGGCCCAGGTGAACCGGGACTAATGCCTTAGCCGCACGAACCGGGATAAATGCACCCATTGGTCCCGGTTCTGGACTGAACCGGGACTAATGGGCTTACCCGGCCTGGACCAAAGCCCCCTTTTCTACTAGTGGGTGGACGCTGCTCCCAATTTCTTGTTATCACATGTACGACTCGATGTAACTATGCCACAGAGTTAATAAAAGTGCCTTAAGGCTTTCCCCTAAAAAAAGAACCAATGGAAATTGTACTTTTCCTCGATGGACCTTAAATTTTTGCGGTTCTCTCCCTCTAGCCTCTACATGCTGGCACCACCCATGGAGTAGTGTTTCCACCACCTTTTACATATTGTTACATTTTCTTGTTGATGATTGGTTAAAGTTTCTCGTAGCAATGTATGCTTATTTCCTCATGGCAGAAGACTTGAATCCTCGTATATTTGTGTGTGATTTTGTCAAATAAACATACATAATTGTTCAATCAGTGCGTGTGTGATTTTGTCAAATAAGCATACATAATTGTTCAATCAGTGCATTCGTACGGTTAAATCTATGGGAAAAGGGTTTCCTATCTTCACTAATATACGACGGAATTGCTCCCAAAAAATACCATGGAAGGGCGCCAGACTTAATGCCACAAATATAAAACACACATGTAATTGGTCTAAACGAAAGTGACATGTATATAGGTTTGAAAATAATTGTGTCAAGGCTGCTAAACTAACCGGTAGCATTCCTCCAGTCCATTGGATTTCTAGCATTTATTAGTAATGAGTCTGATTACTCCAGTATTAATTCAATGTAGAGCATGCTTATTTCATGTTGTTAAAACTTGTCATCCGACACATTACATGGAATTTGCATAAACTCAGTGTATAGATGAATCTTCCACATTGACCGTGACCACATTACCCTTGTGTTTGCATAAACGTGAATTGTGTGCAAAGAAGTTCCTTTATGGATGGCGAAACCAAAACTTCAAGTGACACATAACTTATTGTTTTCTCTTCTACTAAAACACTAGATCATGTAAGGCGCGCGTTGCGGCGCCCGTCCTTTTTAAAAATAGAATGGTAGGTACTTCTATAAGATATGTTAGTCATTTTGAACGTGCCTGCCCATTTTTAAAATAAGAATGGTAGATAATTTATGAGAATACTAAGATATGACATGAAATCATTTTCAAAGAAACATAAAGCTACATGGTAAAATTTGTAGCAAGATTATTAAGAGTAAAACTTGAGTATGTAAGGTAGTGTTGCTCAATCCTAGTCCTGATGCATGAAAATGGTGGGCGTGATGGTCAGTTGTATTTGGCGGAACAAATTGGATTTTAGAAAACTACAAATCTGAAGGAAACCATTCATGAAACACACCATCCTTGCTTCATACAAGCTTTAATTAGTGAAACAAAAACACCAAATATAAAGAAACTTGACATCAATTTTGTAGTTCTCCATGGCATAATAGCAATGCTCCACCAACCACCTCCAAGCAGCTTTGCGTCATTCTTCACTACAACCATCATCAGCACCTCAATCATGCATCAACGACAATTCTATAAAAAACGACACTCCATCTATCTTATTTGCTAGAAAGTAGATTGCATACAAGTTGATACCTAATATATTATTCAAGGTAAAGAGAACTCTTGTTTCTTTTGTTACAACATTCAGATCGGAATTTGCAGCATGAAGTCAGAGAAAATTCATTTCCATTCGAATTCAAAGACAGTATTGAGATATATTGTGTGAACATGGCCATGCTAAAAACATAGTAATGGAAATGAAATCATCTGATGGAAATGTCTATACTCCTGAAACAGAGGAAAAGGAAAACAGTACACGAAGTCATTCTTTCAGTGCATAACTGCATGAAATTTACCTACCATCCATACACACATCTAGTTTATACCTCTGGAACCCATACGCATTAAAGCAATCGTAATACTTATTTTCAAATGAACAAAGAAGCTTATGTATACCTATTAATTGCATACTCTCTGTAGAGTTCAATGTCTATGCTCCTGAAACAGAACATAAAAAGAAAAAGGAAAACAGTACATGAAGTCATTCTTTGAGTGCATAACTGCATGAAATTTACCTACCATCCATACACACATCTAATTTATACCTCTGGAACCCATACGCATTAAAGCAATTGTAATACTTATTTTGAAATGAACAAAGAAGCTTATGTATACCTATTAATTGCATACTCTCTATAGAGTTGAATGTCTGTGCTCCTGAAACAGAACATAAAAAGAAAAAGGAAAACAGTACACGAAGTCATTATTTGAGTTGGATATTGATATATTCAAAACAGAACCAAAAATTAGTAACATACCTTGATTGATGTACGTTGCCAAGCTAATTGTGAATCAAAGCATGAGAAATACAAAAAACAATTACATGCGGAAGTTCACACATATAACCAATTTGGTGGAACACCATAGCAGCATGCAGGCTCATAAGTTATTGAAGCTTTATCTATTCATGGGAGAAAAGATGGAAGTAATACCCATATTCAACATCCCTAAAATAAGCCAATGGGGAAGAGATGGAAGTCAAATGGCAAATTTATTAATCAGTTCAATAATAATTTTGAGTAAACTTTTATTTTCTGATAGACTGAAGATGACGCTCATCAGACCAGAGAAGAATTGCCAAAGTCAACAAACTCAAAATATGTTACCGATGTTCCCGTGTTATGCAAATGATGAGTTCTGTACATACAATATATGGGTGAGTGCCAGCCAGATTATATAAATTGTGCTCATTTCTGGATGATATTTGTGCATAAGTATGAAACTAATTTTGAGAAATTATCAATACCACAAGCCAAAGTAAAACTACATGTATCTGCAAGCATGTAACAATCCCGCTAGTATAAAAAATTCAAAATACATCTGTATTTTTTGAAGCAATATTAAATGATGAAATACACATATCAATAATCTGAACACAATTAATTCCACCTTTCTTAACAGCAGTTCTTCGACCATACTTCAGAAGTGAGCCCCACAAAATAAAATAAAAAGTAACAGAAAAGTTAGATAATCGCATAAAAAACTACCTTAATGCAGATTGCATACTTGTAAACCTAATGATACATGGCTAGAATAAGGAATTTAAGAATGCTTGGCAATCTGCATTTTGCTAGGTCACTTTATTTTTGGTTGATTCAAACCAACAAAAGTGTATGATCAAAGATGAATTCTTATCATGATTCATCAAAAAGAAATACTACTTCCAACTTTATTTTTTACCAAGTCCTAAGATCAATGAAACATGGTTAGCTGACAATAAATAAATGTATTGAAAATGGATACTAAATAATTAAATAATTTCATACAAATCAACTTAATATATTCCATATGGCACAAGTAAACCAAGCTTGTGGATTGCTCTCTTACCTATAGAATCAACTTGAAAACAAGGTGGCACTTCCTGTGACCCGTTTACAGTTTTCACCCCATGTCCAGAAGGAAATACTCTTGGGGTATCATCAGTGGATGACGGTGCCCGATTATACTAACAACCAGCTGAGCAAGCAATCCAAAACCCGAAGATGGCTCAGAGAAAGACCAGAGAAAGTAATGATCTAACATCACACTTGAATTGGGTGGAAATCCCTATATGTTCCTTGATCTTGTGTTTCCTGTTCACACAAGACCATAAAAAAGGTCAGACCATAAATTGGTCAAATTTGTTTTGCCCATGAAGCTCACATGACATAACATGAGCAATTACACTTCAGATAGAAAAGGAAAAAAACTCTTACCTAGCATAATTTAAAAGAGTGAACATATTCGAGTAACATGGATGATAGAGCTGATCAATACTCTAATAACAGGAACATACATTAGATTAACTTGAAAATGCTAAGGCGAAACTCTTTCAAGAGAAACTAAAACATCCAACACCCAGTCCTGTTAAGAGAAACTAAAAACATTCAACACCCAATTCTACTGTGATGATTCACTCAATTCACCATTTAGTTCGCCATCATACTTGAAATTTTAAAAATAGAAAATAGTACTCACATTAGAACGCACCACCCAAGAAACATACGCAAAATTTCCATATGCGCAGGACCAGCTAGCGAAACATTTTCATCAACCATCAGTATGTGCCTCTGTTACAAAATCACTGGTTTCTTATTAATTATTATCGTCATTTCCAGAAGCCAACAAAGACATGTGACAAAAAACATATATCATTAAATAGAATGAAGTACACAATGGAAAATATCAACATGCTCGCACAAAATATATCATTAAATAACCATCTAGAAAATATGTATAACCCAGTGATAAAATTTTATTTGAAGAATGTGCAGAAGGAATTGGCAAATAGGTTAGCAGGAAAGGTAGGAGTATAAGGCAGATAAGTTATCAATTGCACATTTCAGGTTTTGTGCGGTCGATGTGTGGAGTAATTGAAGGAAATATGCCCTAAAGGCAATAATAAAGTTGTTATTTATATTTCCTTATATCATAATAAATGTTGATTATTCATTCTAGAATTGTATTAATCGGAAACTTAGTACATGTGTGAATACATAGATGAACAAAGTGTCCCTAGTATGCCTCTACTTGACTAGCTCGTTAATCAAAGATGGTTAAGTTTCCTGACAATAGACATGTGTTGTCATTTGATGAACGGGATCACATCATTAGAGAATGATGTGATGGACAAGACCCATCTGTTAGCTTAGCATTATGATCGTTTAGTTTTATTGCTATTGCTTTCATCATGACTTATACATGTTCCTCTGACTATGAGATTATGCAACTCCCGAATACCGGAGGAACATCTTGTGTGCTATCAAATATCACAACATAACTAGGTGATTATAAAGATGCTCTACAGGTGTCTCCAATGGTGTTTGTTGAGTTGGCATAGATCGAGATTAGGGTTTGTCACTTCGTGTATCGGAGACGTATCTCTGGGCTCTCTCGGTAATGTACTTCACTATGAGCCTTGCAAGAAATGTGACTAATGAGTTAGTCACGGGATGATGCATTACAGAACGAGTAAATAGACTTGCCGGTAACGTGATTGAACTAGGTATGATGATACCGACGATCGAATCTCGGGCAAGTAACATACTGATGACAAAAGGAACAACGTATGTTGTTATGCGGTTTGACCGATAAAGATCTTCGTAGAATATGTAGGAACCAATATGAGAATCTAGGTTCCGCTATTGGTTATTGACCGGAGATGTGTCTCGGTCATGTTTACATAGTTCTCGAACCCGTAGGGTCCGCACGATTAACGTTTGATGATGATTTGTATTATGAGTTATGTGATTTGATGAACCGAAGTTTGTTCAGAGTCCAGGATGAGATCACGAACATGACGAGGAGTCTCAAAATGGTCGAGAGGTAAAGATCGATATATTGGAAGGTTATACTCGAACACCGGAATGGTTCCGAAGTGTTTCGGGTATTTCCCAGAGTACCGGGAGGTTACTGGAACCCCCCCGGGTGAGTAATGGGCCTTAATGGGCTTTAGGGGTAAGGAGAGAAGGGCCTCAAGGGTGGCCACGCGCCCCCCATGGGCTGGTCCGAATTGGACTAGGAGGGGGCAGCGCCCCCTCCTTCCTTCTCGCCTCTTCCCCCTTCCCTCCTTCTCCTAGTTGGAATAGGAAACGGGGGGGGGGGGGGGAATCCTACTTGGACCGGGAGTCCAAGTAGGACTCCCCCCCTTGGCACGCCCCCTCTAGGGCCGGTCTCCTCTTCCCCTCTCCTTTATATACGTGGGAGGGGAGCACCCCAAAGGCACACCAAGTCTTCTCTTAGCCATGTGCGGTGCCCCCTCCACAGTTACACACCTCGGTCATATCGTTATAGTGCTTAGGCGAAGCCCTGTGCCAGTAACTTCATCATAACCATCACCACGCCGTCGTGCTGACGGAACTCTCCCTCGTCCTCAACTGGATCAAGAGATCAAGGGACGTCATCGAGCTGAACGTGTGCTGAACGCGGAGGTGTCGTACGTTCGGTGCTTGGATCGGTCGGACCATGAAGATGTTCGACTACATCAACCGCGTTACTAAACGCTTCCGCTTTCGGTCTACGAGGGTACGTGGACACACTCCCCCACTCGTTTCTATGCTTCTCCTAGATAGATCTTGCATGATCGTAGGATTTGTTTTGAAATACTACATTCCCCAACAGTGGCATCCAAGCCAGGTCTATGCGTAGATGTTATATGCACGAGTAGAACACAAAGAGTTGTGGGCGATAATAGTCATACTGCTTACCAGCAATGTCTTACTTGATTCGGCAGTATTGTTGGATGAAGCGGCCCGGACCAACATTACATGACCGCGTTCATGAGACTGGTTCTACCGACGTGCTTCGCACACAGGTGGCTAGCGGGTGTCTATTTCTCCAACTTTAGTTGAATCGAGTTTGACTACGCCCAGTCCTTGTTGAAGGTTAAAACGGCACACTTGACGAAAAATTGTTGTGGTTTTGATGCGTAGGTAAGAACGGTTCTTGCTAGAAGCCCGTAGCAGCCACGTAAAACTTGCAACAACAAAGTAGAGGCCGTCTAACTTGTTTTTGCAGAGCATGTTGTGATGTGATATGGTGAAGACGTGATGAGATATAAATTGGTATGAGATGATCATGTTTTGTAAAAGTTATCGGAAACTGGCAGGAGCCTTATGGTTGTCACTTTATTGTATGAAATGCAATCACCATGTAATTGCTTTACTTTATCACTAAGTGGTAGCCATAGTCGTAGAAGCAATAGTTGGCGAGACGACAACGATGCTACGATGGAGATCAAGGTGTCAAGCCGGTGACGATGGTGATCATGACAGTGCTATGGAGATGGAGATCAAAGGCACAAGATGATGATGGACATATCATATCACTTATATTGATTGCATGTGATGTTTATCCTTTATGCATCTTATTTTGCTTAGTACGGCGGTAGCATTATAAGATGACCCCTCACTAAATTTGAAGGTATAAGTGTTCTCCCTGAGTATGCACTGTTACTACAATTCGTCGTGCCGAGACACCATGTGATGATCGGGTGTGATAAGCGACGTTCACATACAACGGGTGCAAGCCAATTTTGCACGTGCAAAATACTCGGGTTAAACTTAATGAGCCTAGCATATGTAGATATGGCCTCGGAACACTGAGACCGAAAGGTCGAACGTGAATCATATAGTAAATATGATCGACATAGTGATGTTCACCAATGAAAGCTACTCCATCTCACGTGATGATTGGACATGGTTTACTTGATATGGGCCACGTGATCATTTCGATGACTAGAGGGATGTCTATCTCAGTGGGAGTTCTTAAGTAATATGATAAAATTGAACTTTAATTTATCATGAATTTAGTCCTGATAGTATTTGCATATCTATGTTGTAGATCAATAGCTCGCATATAGCTTCCCCGTTTTATTTATGATATGTTCCTAGAGAAAACTAAGTTGAAAGATGATAGTAGCAATGATGCGGACTAGGTCCGTGATCTGAGGATTATCCTCATTGTTGCACAGAAGAATTATGTCCTTGATGCACCGCTAGGTGAGAGAACTATTGCAGGAGCATATGCAAACATTATGAACGTTTGACAAGCTCGGTATGATGACTACTTGATAGTTTAGTCCACCATGCTTTACGGCTTAGAACCGGGACTTCAAACATGTTTTGAACGACTTGGAGCATATGAGATGTTCCAATAGTTGAAATTGGTATTTCAGACTCATGCCCGTGTTAAGAGGTACGAAACCTTTGACAAAGTACTTTGCCCACAAGATGGAGGAGAATAGCTCAGCTAGTGAGCATATGCTCAGAATGTCTGGGTGCTACAATCGCTTGAATCAAATGGGAGTTAATCTTCCAGATAAGATAGTGATTGACAGAGTGCTCTGGTCACTATCACCAAGTTACTGGAACTTTGTGATGAACTATATTATGCAAGGGATGAAAAAAAATCCCGAGCTCTTCGCGATGCTGAAATCGGCGAAGGTAGAAATCAAGAAAAGCATCAAGTGTTGATGATTGACAAGACCACTAGTATCAAGTAAAAGGGCAAGTGAAAGAAAGGGAACTTCAAGAAGAATGGCAAGCAAGTTGACACTCCCATGAAGAATCCTAAAGCTAGACCCAAGCCTGAAACTGAGTGCTTCTACTACAATGGAAATGGTCACTGGAAGCGGAACTGCCCCAAATACTTGGCGGATAAGAAGGATGGCAAAGTGAACAAAAGTATATATGATATACATGTTATTGATGTGTACTTTACTAGTGTTCATAAGTAGCCCCTGGATATTTGATACCGGTTCAATTGCTATGATTAGCAACTCAAAACAGGAGTTACAAAAATGAACAGAGACTAGTTGAGGGCGAGGTGACGATGTGTGTTGGAAATGATTCCAAGGTTGATAAGGTCACCATCGCATACTCCCTCTACCTTCGGGATTAGTATGGGAACTAAATAAATGTTATTTGGTGTTTGTGTTGAGCATGAATATGATTGGATCATGTTTATTGCGATACGCTTATTCATTTAAGTCAGAGAATAATTGTTGTTCTGTTTACATGAATAAATCCTTCTATGGTCATACATCCAATGTAAATGGTTTACTAAATCTCGATCACAATGATACACATATTATTGATGCCAAAAGATGCAAAGTTGATAATGATAGTGCAACATACTAGTAGCACTGCCGTTTAGGTCATATTGGTGTAAAGCGCATGAAGAAACTCAATGCGGATGGACTTTTGGAATCACTTGATTATGAATCATTTGATGCTTGCGAACCATGCCTCATTGGCAAGATGGCTAAGACTCCGTTCTCCGGAACAATGGAGCGAGCCATTGACTTATTGGAAATAATACATATTGATGTATGCGGTCCGATGAGTGTTGAGGCTCGCGGTGGGTATTGTTATTTTCTAACCTTCACAGATAATTTAAGCAGATATGGGTATATCTACTTAATGAAACACAAGTTTGAAACATTTAAGAAGTTCAAAGAAATTCAGAGTGAAGTTGAGAATCATCATAACAAGAAAATAAAGTTTCTACGATCTGATCGAGGAGGCAAATATTTGAGTTACGAGTTTGGCCTTCATTTAAAAACAATGTGGAATAAGTTTCACAACTCATGCCACCTGGAACACCATAGAGTAATGGTGTGTCCGAACGTCGTAACTTTACTTTATTACATATGGTGCGAACTATGATGTCTCTTACCGATTTACCACTATCGTTCTCGGGTTCACTACAGAAAAAAGACACATCCGTGACATTTTGGGCCGAACGGATTTTTTCTGTCATACTTATGACACTTTTATGACGATAATTGTGACAAAACCCGATATCATCATAGATGTGGTGGGCTCCTACTTCTATGACAAAAAATCATGACAGAAAATGGGCTTTTCATCCTGGGCGGGCCGGAGACACAACTGCATGACATTCTTTGGGCCGTCCATGACGGAAAAAACCGTGGTAGAAGCGAGGGCGAGGAAAATATCGGGGTGTTCCCGGTTACGGTAGGTGGTCGGGGCCGAGCGATGCACGGAGGTTTGCGCATTTCTCTCGTACATGCACACGTGTGGGTGCGAGGCGTTCGCCTACTGAACCCGAGCGATTGCACTGTAGGCTATGCATTACCGAACCCGAGCGATCGATCGATGGCTGTTAACTGAACCTGATCAAGAAATTCCTTCGCTACTACTGCTAACTGAAGCCGATCGATGCTGCCTCTGGATGAATAGTGAGCATTTCTGGGGGGGTTGGATGAACAGTTTCCGATGGGGGTGGATGAACATGACCCCGTGGTGTTGCCTCTGGATGAACAGGACCCCAATCGATCGAGCCGGTTGGGGCTGGATGAACAGGACCCCATGGAGGTCTGGATGAACAGGACGACCCCGTGGAGGGCTGGATGAGCAGTAGACGGTGGAGGGCTGGATGAACAGTAGCCCGTCAAAGGGGTGGTTGAACAGGAGCCCGTGGAGAGGGCTGGTTGAACAGTAGCCGGTGGAGTAGCACGCGGTGGAGGCTGGATGAACAGGAGCCCGTGGATGAACAGTTGCAGGTGGAGGCTGGAGGAGGTCGACGGTGGATGAACAGTAGCCCGTGGAGGCTGGAGGGGTCGATGGTGGAGATGAATAGTATCCCATGGAGCCCATTTTGCAGTACGCCACACACCTCCCGATGAACATGACCCCCGTTTCGACCGTAGCGCTAAAAACACAAGTCCGTTTCCTCCGTTTTGCGGTACGCCACACCCCTCCCAATCATCAGGACCCCGTTTCGACCGTAGAAGGCCTGTTTCCTCCGTTTTGCGGTACGCCAGACCCCTCCCGATGAATAGGATCCCGTTTCGAATGTGGCTGGTCGAACACAAGGTCGTTTCCTCCGTTCTGCGGTACGGCGGGCCTCGTTTCCATCAGCTGTTCCGTCCAAGCCCTTCCGATGAACACGACGACGCATTCCGCTTCGACCCAGCCGGTTGGCTCCCCATGAACACGATGACGACGTAGTTTCTCCATTCCGACCCAGCCATGTACACGAGCCCTGGCCATACGTATGCATGATTAGGCGTTCGAGACCCCGCCCGTATGTACGTACGTGGCCGTATTTTCTTTCTTGCACACTGGCCGATGTACGTACGTGTACATGCTACATGCGCACCTCTACTACGACACGTGCGCGCTCTACATCGACCAGTATATACGTACACGTTCGCGACCAGAGTGACAATGCTATGTACGCTTCGACCAGGTGGGTCCCGACTATCAGGCACTTCCTTGCGTGCGAAGATATAGCTGGTGGGTCCTAGAAGTCAGGGGGGTGAATCGTTTTTTTGCCCGGACGGACTTCCTTGCGTGCGAAGATGTAGCTGATGGGTTCCAGCAGTCAGGGGGGAAACGTTTTTTCGCGAAATACGGTGGCCCGTCCGGTGGGTCCCCAGGTGCAGGAATAATTATTTTGCGCGTAATAAGGAGACACTTCCTGGCAGCTACCGTGAACCCAACTGTCAGCCTCCCCACGTACAATACTCTTCTGATGGAAGTCGGTCATTGACCACATTGACCACGCCGTGCTGAGAGCACCAAGGCGGTGGACGACTGCGAGGCCTAGGAAGGGGACGACGCCGAGCCAGGGAAGACGCGGCAGTGGATGCCCACACGAAGAGGAGTACAAGGGTTCACTGGTTTGGCTGCGGTGTGAGGCTGCCGTCGCCTCAGAATAACAGGGGGTGTGGGTGAGTAGAGGGATGGTCTGGCCAGCGGTGGGAGTAGTAGGGGGCGGTGAGGCCTCCACGGCATCACAGCCGGCCACGGGAGGCAGGACCACGCGGCACGACCGGTGCTGATTTGGGCGGCTGGAGCAAGAAGACCAGAGATTGAAGAAGCACTACGGCCATTGGATGGACATCGTACAGTCAATAGAGCTAGAATCGTTCATATATTGACTAAGTTGACAAAGCCCTCCATCCCCTTCAACTTAGTAGGCCCACAAGTCAGCCTCCCACTGTGGTGGGTCCCAGCTGGCAGGGGGTATTCATTTTTTGTGCGCAATAAGGTGGCACTTCCTTGTGTGCGAAGATATAGTTGGTGGGTCCGACCTGTCAGCGGAGGGAACATTTTTTCACGAAATACAGAGGCCCTTCCAGCGGGTCCCAGATGTCAGGTGGAGGAATCATTATTTTGCGTGTAATAAGGAGGCATTTCCTTGTGTGCGGCCGTGGACCCAGCTGTCAGCCTCTCCACGTACAGTCCACTTCTGATGGATGTCGTTCGTTGATCACGTTGACCACGCCGCGCCGAGAGCACCAGGGCGGTGGATGACGACGAGGCCTACGAAGGGAACGACATGAAGCCGGGGAAGACACGACAGTGGCTGCCCACGCGGTGGAGAGTATGAGGGTTGACTGGTTCGGCTGCCGCCGCCGGAAAATAACAGGAGGTGTGGGTGAGTAGAGGGATAGACAGGCCAGGGATATGAGTATATGATGGGGCCGTGAGGCCTGCTCGGCAGCACAGGTAGCCACGGGAGGCGGGAGCAGGCGGTTCCAACAGCGCTGGTTTGGGCGGCTGGGGCAGGAAGATCAGAGACTGAAGAAGCACGATTGCCGTTAGATTGACATCTAACGGTTTGACGCTGGTAGAGTCGATTGTTGACTAAGTTTCTTTTTTGAGAAACCTTGTGTACGCATGAACTTAGTAGGCCCACAAGTCAGCCTCCAAATCTATGGCACACAACATAGAGCCCATTTGCTATTTTTTTTAATAATTTACAGCCCATATGCTAATTCTTAAGTAATTTATTACAACCCATTTTCTTCCCAGGACCACGGTCAAAAAGTTCAACCTTATTTTGCATATTTCGGTGGAGTCCGAACTTTTGTAATCCCGAAATGATAAACATTTTTTAAGAACTTATTGATTTGCCAAAAAAATCATTTTGTTTTTGTAAGCAAATAAGATGTGGGACAATTGACTTGATTTAAGGGAAAACCGGTGGTAAAAAAATCAGCGCTAGGAGGGAAAACAACAACAAAAATAAGGATGTAAATATGAAAAGGGAATTTTATGTATTTTCAATATAATGATACGTGTATATGAACTAGTAAAACTATAGGTAGAGATTAGAAAACGGATGTAGGATATGCGTTTCAAGAGGAAAATAGAACTGGGCTCCATGTTTGATTCAGTAAAAAAAACTGCCTGCGGATGTTGTAAGACAAAATATAACTAACACTGACGGGCCAGAGGCCAGAAGATACCTGATGGATCTTTGTGCCCCATTGTTGTCATGGTTTGGGCCTGTTAGAAACAAAACCAAGCCTGGGCAGTCTACAGCCTAGTTGAAACTTGCTCGACCTAAAAAACAATATACATGCTCAATAAACGAGAGAATTATGCAAGTACGGACTAATAACTGGGATGCAGCAGGGATATTATTTTTTCATCATGATAATAAGTGCATCCAATTGTTTCGAAAAATTTGGAGAACTGGGAATTTGAACGGCAGATGCTTATGCTACCCATCAAATAAAAATCAGGTGCCTGAAAATTCGTTTCGAAACAAATGATTCCACTTTATATCCACGTCGACCATCGGCATGATGGTTGGAAGCAAATGCCAAGTTCATACCAAAAGATCGTTAACAACAATACCAACTTGCGTACGACAAGGTAGTACAAGTACCAATACCAAACTAACTTATAATCCTTTTACTCCTGGCCCTAGCGTTCGTCTAGTAGAAAATCTTGCAGAGGTCCAGCTCCCGCTTCTTCTCTTGCTCCAGGTCCCCGAGGTGGTACTGGTGCTTCACCCAGTTGGTCTTCTACTGGTCGAAGTTCTTGTTGGTGTGCAGCACTAGAATATTTTTCCTGCCCGTCTGCCGGCCGTTGACCATCATCAGCAAGGTATTGCCGGTGTTGTGCCACATCGCGTGCATGCCGCACTCCGACTGTATCTTGCGACGCGTCCACGTGCCCCTTTTGAATGCCCTGGAATTGCGCTGGAAGAAATGCTTGCTTAGGCCACCCAGTGTGATACCTGCAGTATTGTCGAATACATGTTTTAGTGTACGTAGTTAGCATTTTCATAACATCTTTGGCATGTTGCAGTCACTTGTTTCTCTTTTTATTAACTGTCAAATTGTAATTGCTTCACCAGGTCTACGTCTAAAAATAAAAATAGAGCTATAAACAAAGGAATATGTTTGTGCAAGTAGACAGCCGATCGGTGTCTTACCTGGAAGTTTCTCAGGATGGGTGTAGCATATGCCGTGCTCGTTGTCGATGGTTGGTATGAACAAATCGATGAGAGGGTGAGATCTCGCGCTGTCAGCACTCACTTTGGCCTCAAGGTGCTCGATCAGCTCCTGATCCATGGGATCGAACTTGACGCCATCCGGCAGCACCGGCCAATCCTTCTTCGACTTGCATCGGTTAATTCCAGTTATATGGTACTCAATGTATGATCAATCGACTGTTTTAAGTGAATGATGAAAGATTTCGACAGATAAATGGTACTCCAAATCTGAAGTCCAGAATACCCGAACACGCCGCCGGGATTCTTGTGTCACCTCACGCACAACGTGTTGTCACGTCAATTCAATGTGTGGACATGATGAATAATTTGACCAACGTATACTAGTACTGCTACTGTACTACTTACTAGTCGTATTTAGTCTCACATTTTAACCATAGGTTTAACTAACAAGTACGCACTTGAAGCCTACTTGATATATATATATATATATATATATATATATATATATATATATATATATATACTACCACATATGCCCGTGCGTTGCAATGGGGAAAATGTATGTTTTGCACAAGCATAATGTCCCACAACATCGGATTCATTATGAAGAACATGTTGCAACGTAGCATCGTCCTTCTACAAAATGAACATAAAAAATACGTCGCAATTTAGTCGTGTTCATATTTTCTTTGCGGGGTGTAATGTCCCACTGATTTCATTTAAATACAATCCTTTTTTAATGGCATTTAAGCATGATCCTTTCATTAATTACCATGAAGTCCTCACCCGTTTTAGTCGGGAATCAAATCCTTCCTTTTCTAATTTAATTGCCCTAACACATTAAGGCCTATAGATCCTTTCTTTTAATTATCCTACCTTTTTACCTCAAATCCTTCATGTAGAATTTATTAAGACCACAATCTTTCTAATAGTTATTCCACCAATTTACTCATAATCCTTTCTTTAATTAGCCACATTCATTTAAAATATTATATTTAAGCCTACAATCCTTCCTTTATTAGCTCATTCGCTTAATTAGCTCTCCCTAAACATGAGCCTTGGACCTCACCCTTTCCCATCTACAGTAACGAAGGGCGATTTGTACGAACACCGGGCTCTCCACCTCGCCGTTGCCGAATCGGCGGCTCTCTCGCCCTCCGCCAGACGCTCCGGCGGCGGGAGGACGAGGGAGGCCCCTTCGACGGCGAAGTTCTGGTGGAGCTCCATGGTGGACCGGCTCCTTTCTTTGTGCTCGCTGCTCGGTGGAGAGGCCGTGCACGGTTCCCCCGTGCCGGATATTGAGGGATGGCGATTCCGGCGGTTGAGGATCTGGAGAAGGAAGGCGAAGTCGAGTGGTGCGGCAACGACGACGGCCATGGGTGTAGGCCCTCAGGGACCATTGATCGGAGACTTCCCGTTTCGCCCGGGGGCTCCTTCGATCCAAGGCGTCAGCGAGCAGCAGCGAACGACGCATCACCGGCTCGTCCACGACGCCGGCGTAGTCGGGTTGCAGAGGGGCTTGGTTGTAATTTCCTTTTCTGTGTGGACCTTTCAGTAATTTGGCTGTTTTAATATCAACTCCTTTTCTCGCAAAAAATAAATCAATAAACATGATGACTGCCACTTGTATATTTAGAGTGAGTTGGGATTAGTAAATATGAAAGGTGCATAAGTCTTTGGTTGTTACATCTAAGAGATAGACAGGAGGTCTTGTGTTCAATTCCCATAATGTTGATTTATTTTGACCCAATTATTTTTCACAGTCTCTCTATAAAAGCCCATAAAAGGCCCATCAACATACAAGTAACTGGCCCAGATTGTTTAACGTGTGTAAACCAAACGTAAAGGACTAAACCAAACCAAGAATACCTATTCCCTTTAATAGTAGGTATAGATATACTTCACAACATCTCCATCATCATTATCAGTACATCCTGCACATGTGAGTTAGGATGCACTTGATCAAAGAAAGGTATCTATCCTTCAAACCAGAGGAGTGCTTCAAACTAACAACAATACATAATATCCAACAAAAGAGGGTCGTGCTATTGCAGCAGAATACATGGCTCAGTCTAGATATAAGTACGAATCAAGTTGTGCATATTTGCTGTTGGCATGAACCACATCGCCGCATGTCGGGTTTACAAAAGCCATCCATCGCATGGAAGCTTGATGCCTTTCACACACTGAAGATTATCTGGCAACAAGCTGTGTCAACGAATCTCTGGATATGGTGATTCATGAAACCCATGGTGCGATGTGTAAACACAGTCCCCCCTGGCGAATGGAAGTTGCATAGCACGGTAATAATCGCCGGTGATATGATCGATGATTGGTTGGATGATCGGATAATTGAGCCCGAGGAACATGGAGTGGTTGCCGAGGCTATAAACCCGCCTCTAGTTGAATACGCCTAGTCCAACAGAGCTGAGATCTTTCTCGAATACGAAGCAGCCATAGCCATCAATGTCACGAACGCCCCAGGCATTATACTGCATGTGGTTTGATGTAATGGTTTGGTCAATTTGGTACGTGCGAATGAGTATCAAATGACCGCTATTAGCTGAACGAGCAATAAACCACCACCCATCGGCTGGTATGATTCCAGGTCCTGGAATCATGAAGGCCAGCGCATTTGCGTCTGCTGCAACAATTCAAATTGGAGACCAAAAGGACAAAAATAAACAATCATGTTCAGAGTATGTGTGGAATTAAGATTATTATAACAGTGACACATATCATAGACAGAGAATTGCAATGTCATGGTCATAATCATACCCCATGTTAAAAAAATAAGCCAATGGCTTTCATATTCTAGCAATATGTCATGGTTCAAACATCATGTAACAATGAGAGGAAAACAGCTATGACAGAGCCTACTCATATTCTACCATAGCACTTACTACTACTGTTCTCATATCAACTCTAAGCAATAATATGCGTTGTTATAAAAATCTTGGAAATGAGAGTAACATATAGCAATCATGATGTTATGCTCATAATATCTATTCTAACAATCATTAGATGCCAATTGTTCTCATATCAACTCTAACAATAACATGTGTACAAAATCTAGGAAATGAGAGGAACATATAGCAATGATGTGGTTATAGACATACTATCTATTCTAAATTTGTAACAATGAACAGGCAGTCGTATTCATAAGGTAAAGATGAGATGAGATAGAACAATTACACGACGATAGATTCCACCAGTATAGGCAGCCAATCTGTGCGTCGACCGTGTAAATGATGCCATCGTGCATTATAGCATCAGACAGAAATGTTGCCTCAACAGGATTGACGATGAGCCATAACCATGTATGGCGATCGGATTCCAGATAGACTAATCCCATGTTGAACAAGGCAATGAGCTTATAATCCATGTAGTCTTCTGATAGTGTGGGCACTTCGCAGATTACAACTTTCAGCAAACAGAGGTCGAGCAAAAAGCTTGACGCGTCTCGTGTGTAGTAGGCAGGAGTGTCCCGCGGGCCGCGAGGCTCGATGGCGGCAGTATCCAACAATGGATGGGTGATCTCTCGCTGGGTGTAGATATCCACGAGACACCACAGACTACTGGATTGGTGGATGAGGATGATCCAGTTGGCCTTCATGCCCGCCAGTAGTGGACGCGCATGAAGGACAGGTGGACGGGTAGTGGTAGCATGTCGAGGGGAACCACGACAACCTCCATAGGATCGTCAAGTCGGTGTCTGGGCACCTGCGAGGATCGGGCATCAGCAAGCAGGGTGTTTTGAAAAGAGCCGGCTGGTTGCAGACGAGTAGATGGTACAAAGACACCGAGCATGCAGCCAGACAAACGGTGCTGAGTAGGTCCATACGATTACAGATCTTCTCCAAGAGAACATCGGGGAGGAAATTCCAATTGCGGCTCTACATGTCAGTCGGTTCTGCCATTGGGGTTTTCGGTGCCTGCGAGCCAGCAGGGAAGTGGATTCGGGCGGGCGAGCGAAGAAGCTTCTCCTCGTGTGGCCGAGCAGTGAGCGGGGGGATATGGTACGCGCGAGCTACCAAGGAAGATAGCGCGGGCGGGCGAGCAGTGAGCGGGGGGAAATGGTGTGCGGCCGACGATGGGGAAGAGAGGAGGAAGAAGAGTGGAAGACGGAGAAGAAGTGCATTAAATCTCAATTCTACTACTACTACTACCAGGATATACCGTCCTTCGGAGTGTAAATAGTTACACCGATGACATGTTGGTCTACCACAAGAGGGTCCATATGTCAGTTAATGGAGGACAGAAGCGTGCTCTACTGGCAAACATGATGGCAGTACTGGGTAAGGCTGATTATTAACACCAACACGCTAGTTCAGCTTATTAATTAAGTGTCCCATCTGCTGCAGCGTGTATTGTCACTTCACTGCAATGACTAGTTAAATAGTTCTCTTTAACCGATATGGGGAGTAATGGATTGCGAAGACTTCCTTTCTACATTATCCCTATGCCTCTACGCTCACTTCATTCATTTTGCTCCATACGTAGTCACTTGTTGAAATATCTAGAAAGACAAATACTCCGTATTTGGGAACAGAGGGAGGATTTTACTCTGTATTTGGGAATAGAGGGAGTATCACCATATGGAGGGAACAGAGGAAGCTTGAAATATGAACATGTCAATGGAAGGGAGTAAGCCCCATGCATGCAACCAACATGCAACACTCACACGTACACATGGACGCACGCAACACTCACGCACCCATGCGGCACACAGCACACGGCGCAACACACACGCTCACGCTCAAGTTCTCAACCTACTCCCTACGTCCGTGAAAGACTGTACATTTAGAGATTTACACATTGGCCAGGGAATAATTAACGCCCAAAAGTAGCAGACTTATGTGTGCATGTGACCATTGAGAGAAGAAGATTAAATGAAGGTCGTTGCATGCTGTAATTAAGGATAGACATGTAGCCTATACCTAGAGCACAAGTTGGTGCATTAATCAATCAATATCGATTTAGATTAAAGTCCAAATGCATTGGAAGTGTAGATGTACTACACTCTTTGTTTTTTAGCCGATGTACACTCTTTGTTGGAAGACCGAGGGAGTACACGTGCATGCACTCACATACACAGCCAGGGTGGTTCGCGCGCAAGGGTTGGACTACTGTCGCGCCTGCATAAAGTTTTGTTTAACTGATTTCTTTGCTCTGCCAACTAATAGGTGGGACCCAGAAACCATGTGAAAATTTAACCAGTCAACAAAGTCCCACGTCGACTATGTGGCCGGTCAGTCGGGTGCAATACGGTGCTCTACGATGAGCTAGTGATCGTATAATCACCACAAAACTATATATAGTGACCATAAAGAGCGTGTTGTTACATACGTTGACCGCCAGTGTATTTTTCTCATTTCAAATTAAGCCATATTAACCAGAAAGAACGTAGTATGGACTAGTACTAGTACTCCTTTGATGTGTCCCGTCAACTCGCCGAACGAGGAGAAGCTTGCTTACTATGCCTCTCCCTCTCCCACGCGTGCAGTGGTTCGCAGGACGAGGAGAGGGTTTTGACTACAACGCCCTCTCCCTCACCCTCGCCCTCACGGTGGACGCGCAGCAGTTCAGTCGGTGTTAGATTGCCAGAAGCAGATTGTACTGTAGTATCATCATTGTTGGACCTTCCGAAGAGGCGAAGAGCCAAGTGCAAGGTTCACACGAGTACGAACTGTTGAACCTCCCGAAGAGGCAAAGAGCCAAGTGCATGGTTTTCTAGGAGTTGTTGTCCTAGTAGGAGTGTACTACAACTATAGCAAACGATGCTACTGTATGATGCCGCCACGTCACGTATATCGAAAGCTGTGCCACCTTTTCTCTCTCAAAGAGTGTGTTGGAGCCCGTGCAACAACCACACAAGATGCACATACACATAACACATTTACTAGTAATAAATTATAAAGGACAAATGCCAGTATGCCACGCAAGTTCATCTCCAATTCATGTGATAAATTTGTGCATGACTAGTCTACATATATTCACAGCGCTACCGTTCAGAATTTACCATACTCCACTTACACGTTATAGATGGGCTACATGTCCTCCTCCAGGTTCCAGTCCCAGGTGTTCTTCATGGATGGCACGGTCCATAGCGGTGGGCAACGGGAATCAGTGTCGCGGCTTTCTAGTCTGGTTCCACACGATGGAGACTCATCCAAGCTGAAGCGGCATAAGTCAGGGATAGCGTGTGCCAACATGTCATTCATCCGGCAGTGCGCACTGAAGACACAACCATGCTTCATGAACAGCAGGCCTTCCGTGTCGTGCATGGAAGGTGGCATCCGCTTCACAATGGGGTAGATGTCCCCAATGAAAAGCAAGTACTCTCCAAGAGTGTTCCTCGGCACCCACGTAGCATCACGGGGGTCGAACTCGGCGCCGTTCATCTGGTACACGCGACATCTCAGATTTGGACACATGGTGACATACATAGTCAAGGTCCATGCATAATAATGTTGTGCTCAAATATGGCGGTCAGTAATACTATGCAGAAAATAGTACTACTCCGGTATAGAGGAAGTAAAATAACCGTCTTATTATATATAGCCACTCTTGGCTACATGGATGAGATAGTAAGACATGGAAAAACAAAAATGGTGGCAACTAGTGGGTTCAAGTCTTCAAGGGCCTAGCTAGCTATACGCGTCCTCCAAGGTAAAATGTACTCCTACTAGTACGTAAGTAGAGTACTAGTACAACAATGAAAGAGAAAGTGAGAGGGTTAAAAAATGGAATACCTGGGTAGATGGTGACGGTCCGACCATGGTAGATTGTGTGACCATGTTTCACATTAGTGGTAGCATGGGTAACGACTGCTAAGATAGTTGATCCCAATATGCCAAAGTCAGCTACAAGGGTCCAGGTTAGACCGAATCACGGATGCAAATGCACATCCAGGATTGGCGATCGTATTTTGATCGCGGGATGACTGGTCCCTGCAAAATAATGGAGTACCATTAGGGATGCAAATGATGGTTTGTGCATTCTGTTTGTAATCTCCCGTACCGTAGGATGTCAACCAGATGAAACATGTCCCCTGCTACCTCTTGAGCACTGCGTTGGATTTCCTTGAAGAGGAAAGGATGATGCAGCAAAGTAGCGTAAGTATTTCCCTCAGCTTTTGAGAACCAAGGTATCAATCCAGTAGGAGGCTACGCGCAAGTCCCTCGTACCTGCACAAAACAAATAACTCCTCGCAACCAACGCGATAAGGGGTTGTCAATCCCTTCACGATCACTTACGAGAGTGAGATCTGATAGATATGATAAGATAATATTTTTGGTATTTTAATGATAGAGATGCAAAGTAAAATAAAATAAAAGTAAAAATCAAAGAAAATAACTAACCATTGGAAGATTAATATGATGAAGATAGACCCTAGGGCCATAGGTTTCACTAGTGGCTTCTCTCAAGAGCATAAGTATTTTACGATGGGTGAACGAATTACTTTTGAGAAATTGATAGAATTGAGCATAGTTATGAGAATATCTAGGTATGATCATGTATATAGGCATCACGTCCGAGACAAGTAGACCGACTCCTGCCTACATCTACTACTATTACTCCACTCATCGACCGCTATACAACATGCATCTAGAGTATTAAGTTCATAAAAACAGAGTAACGCCTTAAGCAAGATGACATGATGTAGAGGGATAGATTCATGCAATATGATAAAAACCCCATCTTGTTATCCTTGATGGTAACAATACAATACGTGCCTTACTGCCCCTACTGTCACTGGGAAAGGACACCGCAAGATTGAACCCAAAGCTAAGCACTTCTCCCATTCCAAGAAAGATCAATCTAGTAGGCCAAACCAAACTGATAATTCGAAGAGACTTGCAAAGATAACCAATCATACATAATAGAATTCAAAGGAGATTTAAATATTATTCATAGATAATCTTGATCATAAACCCACAATTCATCGGTCTCAACAAACACACCGCAAAAAGAAGATTACATCGAATAGATCTCCACAAGAGAGGGGGAGAACATTGTATTGAGATTCAAAAAGAGAGAAGAAGCCATCTAGCTAATAACTATGGACCCGAAGGTCTGAGGTAAACTACGCACACTTCATCGGAGAGGCTATGGTGTTGATGTAGAAGCCCCCTGTGATGGATGCCCCCTCCGGCGGAGCTCCAGAACAGGCCCCAAGATGGGATCTCATGGATACAGAAAGTTGCGGCGATGGAACTAGGGTTTTGGCTCCGTATCTGATAGTTTGGGGGTACGTAGGTATATATAGGAGGAAGGAGTACGTCGGTGGAGCAACAAGGGGGCCACGAGGGTGGAGGGCGCACCTAGGGGGTATGCGTGCCCCCTACCTCGTGGCCTCCTCCTTTGTTTCTTGACGTAGGGTCCAAGTCTCCCGGATCATGTTTGGTGAGAAAATCACGTTCCCGAAGGTTTCATTCTGTTTGGACTCCGTTTGATATTCCTTTTCTTCGAAACCCTAAAATAGGCAAAAAAACAACAATTCTGGGCTGGGCCTCCGGTTAATAGGTTAGTCCCAAAAATAATATAAAAGTGGATAATAACTCAAATGATATAAGCAAAGCACATAGAGTATTCTAACAAATTCCAAATCATGTATGGCTCTCTCAAAAGTTGTGTACAGCAAGGATGATTGTGGTAAACTAAAAAGCAAAGACTCAAATCATACAAGACGCTCCAAGCAAAACACATATCATGTGGTGAATAAAAATATAGCTCCAAGTAAAGTTACCAATAGAAGTAGACGAAAGAGGGGATGCCTTCCGGGGCATCCCCAAGCTTTGGCTTTTACGTGTCCTTAGATTATATTGGGGGTAACATGGGCATCCCCAAGCTTAGTCTCTTGCCACTCCTTGTTCCATAGTCCATCAAATGTTTACCCAAAACTTGAAAACTTCACAACACAAAACTCAAAGTAGAAAATCTCGTGAGCCCCGTTAGCGAAAGAAAACAAAAGACCACTTTAAGGTACGGTAATGAACTTATTCTTTATTTATATTGGTGTTAAACCTACTGTATTCCAACTTCTCTATGGTTTATAAACTATTTTACTAGCCATAGATTCATCAAAATAAGCAAACAACACATGAAAAACAGAATCTGTCAAAAACAGAACAGTCTGTAGTAATCTGTAGCTAGCGCAAGATCTGGAACCCCAAAAATTCTAAAATAAATTTCTGGACGTGAGGAATTAATCTATTAATCATCTGCAAAAAGAATTAACTAAATATCGCTTTCCAAATAAAAATGTCAGCAGTTCTCGTGAGCGCTGAAGTTTCTGTTTTTTACAGCAAGATTAACAAGACTTTCCCCAAGTCTTCCCAACGGTTCTACTTGGAAAAAACACTAATTAAACACAAAAAACACAAAAAAACAGAGGATAGATAAATTATTTATTACTAAACAGGAGCAAAAAGCAAGGAATAAAAATAAAATTGGGTTGCCTCCCAACAAGCGCTATCGTTTAACGCCCCTAGCTAGGCATAATAAGGATAGATCTAGGTATTGCCATCTTTGGTTTTAGGGAAAAAGAGAGCAAACTTGTTATGTATGGAATTAATCTTTCTATTTTGACAAAGTACATGTTCATTAATGGTAGCAGAAAGATTAATAATATTGTGGAAATTGGCATCTAGGCTAGCTTTTATCTCTTTGATAGATTCATTTTGGTAAGAAAGCAAGAGAGATGTGATTTCAGCTTTCTTGTTAATGGGGTTCCCAAATATAGTTTTCATGCTCTCGTAGGTATCTATGGGGTCCCCTTCAAGAAAACCCCCTTCGAATATCGAATCTAAAACTTGTTTGAATGAAGTGGACATCCCAACATAAAAGCTTTTTAAGTAAACCTCAATTTGATATTGGGGTACATAGCTAGCCCGGATCCTTAACAACCTATCCCAAGCATCTTTCAAAGATTCATCAAGTAAATAACGAAAAATTCCGGAATCATCTTCATCAAAATTACTAAGGTTCTCATTGATAACTCCGGCAAGTTGTTCCATAGCATTCCGATTTATGAGTTTAGATAAGATAGCAGGATTGTCTAAAGCACAAGAACTTGGGAGAGAACCCCCAACTCTTTTTGTTCTGACATGGCGAGGGAAAAGAGGCAAACGGAAAAGAGAGGGAGGATAGAGAGAGAGAGGGCGAATAAAACGGCAAGGTTGAAGTGGGGGGAAGAGGAAAACGAGAGGCAAATGGAAAATAATGTAATGCAGGAGATAAGGGTATGTGATGGGTACTTGGTATGTTGACTTTTGCGTAGACTCCCCGGCAACGGCGCCAGAAATCTTCTCTGCTACCTCTTGAGCACTGTGTTGGATTTCCTTGAAGAGGAAAGGATGATGCAGCAAAGTAGCGTAAGTATTTCCCTCAGTTTTTGAGAACCAAGGCATCAATCCAGTAGGAGACTACGCGCGAGTCCCTCGTACCTGGACAAAACAAATAACTCCTCGCAACCAACACGATAAGGGGTTGTCAATCCCTTCATGGTCACTTACGAGAGTGAGATCTGATAGATATGGTAAGATAATATTTTTGGTATTTTTATGATAGAGATGCAAAGTAAAATAAAAGCAAAGGAAATAACTAAGTATTGGAAGATTAATATGATGAAGATAGAGCCTGGGGCCATAGGTTTCACTACTGGCTTCTCTCAAGAGCATAAGTATTTTATGGTGGGTGAACGAATTACTGTTGAGAAATTGACAGAATTGAGCATAGTTATGAGAATATCTAGGTATGATCATGTATATAGGCATCACGTCCGAGACAAGTTGACCGACTCCTGCCTGCATCTACTACTATTACTCCACTCATTGACCGCTATCCAGCATGCATCTAGAGTATTAAGTTCATAAAAACAGAGTAACGCCTTAAGCAAGATGACATGATGTAGAGGGATAGATTCATGCAATATGATAAAAAACCCATCTTGTTATCCTCGATGGTAACAATACAATACGTACCTTACTGCCCCTACTGTCACTGGGAAAGGACACTGCAAGATTGAACCCAAAGCTAAGCACTTCTCCCATTGCAAGAAAGATCAATCTAGTAGGCCAAACCAAACTGATAATTCGAAGAGACTTGCAAAGATAACCAATCATACATAAAAGAATTCAGAGGAGATTCAAATATTGTTCATAGATAATCTTGATCATAAACCCACAATTCATCGGTCTCAACAAACACACTGCAAAAAGAAGATTACATCAAATAGATCTCCACAAGAGATGGGGAGAACATTGTATTGAGATCCAAAAAGAGAGAAGAAGCCATCTAGCTAATAACTATGGACCCGAAGGTCTGTGGTAAACTACTCACACTTCATCAGAGAGACTATGGTGTTGATGTAGAAGCCCTCTGTGATGGATGCCCCCTCCGGCGGAGCTCCGGAACAGGCCCCAAGATGGGATCTCGTGGATACAGAAAGTTGCGGCGGTGGAATTAGGGTTTTGGCTCCGTATCTGATCGTTTGGGGGTACGTAGGTATATATAGGAGGAAGGAGTACGTCGGTGGAGCAACAGGGGGCCCACGAGGGTGGAGGGCGCGCTTGGGGGGGGGGGGGTAGGCACGCCCCCTACCTCATGGCATCCTCCTTTGTTTCTTGACGTAGGGTCCAAGTCTCCTGGGTCATGTTCGGTGAGAAAATCACGTCCCCGAAGGTTTCATTCCGTTTGGACTCCGTTTGATATTCCTTTTCTTCGAAACCCTAAAATAGGTAAAAACATCAATTCTGGGTTGGGCCTCCGGTTAATAGGTTAGTCCCAAAAATAATATAAAAGTGGATAATAAAGCCCAATAATGTCCAAAACAGTAGATAATATAGCATGGAGCAATCAAAAATTATAGATACGTTGGAGACGTATCATCCCCTGGCTTGTCACCGCGAAGATGCGGCCTAGATGGCGCACGACGTCTTCGAAGGTATAGGGGTACAAATCTGCTACCGCCAACATGCGCCAGCCTCTGCCGTTACTGCCTCTTGCATTGATGGCAATCCTTATGTCGAACACCGCGATGAGATAGTAATCGTCGTAGCCGCGTCGCTTTGTCGGCGGGTATGCAATTGCTATATTCTTCAATCTCATGTAGGCATCATCATACGTATTCAAGCCCAGCCAGTCCGGAAGACCGATCCCAATGGTGGAGAAGGGGTCTACCGAAACGGCCGCACTACTGTGGATGTTGTGCAAAATGATGGTGGTATCCGGCCGGCGGTATGCAAGCCAATCTTCGTTGGCACCGACCTAGACCTATATATAAGACGGTGGGCAACGGAGAAAATATGAGATGAAAATGGAATAACTAAGTACTACATGATCAAACTCCATTACTGACCTTCTCATTGGACAAAATCCGACTATGTCTCAACATCGGCAACTCTAGCGGAGTCAACGTGCAACCATGGCTAGGGAGCGGTGGATTGTTCGAAGGATTGTTCCATAGAAGAACCTTCTCCTCGAGGACGCATGGAAGACCAACAAGCATGGCCTTTTCCCAAGCCTTTTTAAGCATTGTCTTGAAAAAGTTGGTGCAGGAAGCACCGAGTCTTGCGGCGGTGAGGACGTCGGAGCAGCGTGCGATATCTCCCAGAGGATCGTTGTCCAAGGTCTCCCAGCCCTGACGTGGAGGAGAACCGCCTGGCGAATGCATGGGAGCAGCGACGAACTGCCTTTTCTTCGGGGGGAGGGGGACTGGCGAGGAGGAGATAAGAGTGTAGTAACCGCAGGGCCTCGTCCCTTCCAACTGTAGATCGTTCCTTAGCGAAGGGGTGAGGCTATTATTTACTACTAGTACTAGCATTCTGGGACGTTACGGGATTGCATTATACTGTAAATAATATCACTAGTAAGAAATTTTTGGCACTAGCTAGTAGTTTTTGGCGTGGATTAAGAAATTTTGGGTATGTTTTTGCTATTTTTTGTACACGCCAACTAGTGTCAAAAAACGTCTTACATTAAGCAACGGAGGAGTACGTACTCGTACTGTAGCAGTACTAGTACTACTTTCTCAACTAGTAGTGCGATGTATCGTACTTCTAGTATAGTGCACTAGTTTTGAACTCTTGAATCTCAGGGCCAAGGAGCTACAGTTGGAAGTGGAGGGTACTACTGTTCTCTAGAACCATCATTGTACTCTCAATGTAGGGAAAGTACACCTGCGTAGTGGCCTAGTGGGTACTCTTGGTGCTCTATTCAGCCGCTCCTCTCACGTAGCTGGCCTACTCAGCTGCTCCTCTCACGCACACACTAGTAGCCTGTTTATCAGCGACGATTACTACGGGGGCAGAACATTTGAGTTATTTGATACAACGAGACTAGGCTTTTCGCTTCCATTTGTGGAGGTGTAATGGATCTCGTCGAACTTTGTTAGTAGTTCCTTCTTTATGAATGAGATGAAGCAAAGCTTTTGCCTCTGTTTCAAAAGAAAACACATCAAGAGGAATTTCTTTTATAGTAGAGCCGATAATGGAGTGAACTCCATGCGTGCAATGCCACAAGCTATAGAGTAGTAGTAGAGCACTTTATGTACAGAGCCATATTGCACAGTTCCCAATGCCCCACCAGGCTTTTCCGGCTCCTCAGTCTTAATTGGGAGGCGCTAGTTTAAATATGCTACTAGCTGATGAGGAAGCTGCAAGCGAGGTGCGGCTAGGGCGAGCACGGGAGCCACGAGATGCTGGGAAGGAAAACCCATTGACATGGCTAGGCTATCCAGTGCACCCAGATTTTGGTGCCAGACGTCCATTTGACTTCAAAACTCAAACTACCCGTGTAAAATATTGGCTCGCAGCAAAGTTACTATTAAAAAGAAGGCCACCATGCGTTTGGCCGGGATCGAACCCACAAAACAAGGTATACACTCCCGCGACCACTAGTAGTACTCGTTGGAGTACAACGCAACCTAGAATCCCCTTTTGTCGCTAGTAGTACATTGTTCCTTACAAGAAACCCCTAATAATGCAAGAAACCAGTAATAATGCTAAGAAACTACTACCACTTGCATACGTGGAAGACTTAAGATAAGACTACCTTATCAACCATTGTACATGCTCTTACCTACCAGCCCTACCAAGAAACAACTACTCTACAAAGTGTCATTATAAGCACGATTCAACCCATGGCCCTGTTTGGATACATTTGTTGTCAATCTAACCCTGCCATCCAAACACCACTTTGGTTAGAATTAGTTCAGGGTTAGAATCTAACTCTAACCTCTGACTTAGAGTATCCAAACAGGGCCCATGTCGCCTGTCGGGGATATACCCCGCGGTATGATCCGGCCAGAGTTATAACTCGGCTAGGACTTGATAAACCAGCGGATGGTAAACCGGTAGACAGTTGAGGCAGACAGTTAAAGACCGTTAAGACAGATAGCTATGACGGACGTTAAACCGGCAGGTGGTAAACCGGCAAGTGTTAAGACAGGTGGTAAACCGGTAGGAGTTAAACCGGCAAACATTGATAACTGGGTTGCCAGGGGTTATGAAGCCTAAGACGTTATGAAGCCCACGATGTTAAGAAGCCCATGAAGATAAGTCAGAATAGTTAAGTCTTAAGTCTGAGTTGGACTCTACATGTAACCCGCCCCTTCAACATATATAAGGAGGGGCAGGGCTCCCCAAAGAGGGACAAATAAGAAGAAACAATCTTAAAGGGTTAGGGTTAACTAGGAGAGCCGGTTTACGGCGACTTCCTCGTGATCATAATGAGGGATAGCCTCAAACAGCACGTAGGGTTGTTACCGGATGATGTTTCCCGGGGCCCGAAGCTGTCTAAATCCGTGTCTTGCGTTGCGTCTCTCGATTCCTCTCAACCCCTCTCAAGCTAGCATATAGATGCGTTGGCCTCACGACTAAGTCCTCACACTAGAACATCTGCCGTGACAATTCCACGACAGATGGCACCCACCGTGGGGCCCACGCACGATGATGTTGAGTTCTTGGAGGGATCTCCTCCGGGATCAAGAAGCTTGCGAGATGCCAGATAAAAAAAGAGCCGGTGCAGAAATTCAGATCACCGACGAACAGTCAAGGCGTTGTGTTCAAGATTTAAGATTTGGAGGAGATTAGGATTGCATTGGTGCAACTGCCATAATTCGCCGAGATCGAGAGGAGTCCGAAGCCCAAATTGCTACAGTGGTCAACTGGAGCTATCAGCGTTTTCCCACTGCAGGATCAGCGGCCGGGTCAAATTACTATACGTCAAGCATCTGTCCAATCTGCCGTATTTGTGTTGCTGTTATCCGTATACGCTTGTCCCGAGGGCATCAACTGCTGCAATTTTTTACCACATGGCATCACCCAAGAGAAGGAATAATCTGTCGTCGTTATTTTTCTGGCATGAGGACCAGAACAGATCGTTGAAGCCATCAGTCCGGGCTGGATCAAGGAAAGTAGAAAAAAGAGAGGAGGAAACAACCATGACCCGGGAGCGAGTTATCGATGGACTTGGACTCCTCCGTTTAACCTACCACTTCCTCACACGGTAAATCGCCGCTTCATCAGTCGGTCCCGTGGGCGAACCGACCTGGAACGTGCTCCTGCGGCTTCACCTGCGCCACAATTCAGGAGATATTTTCGGCCATGACCCGGATTCGCCGTCGCCGAGATGCAACAGTTTTGTCCCCGAGCCATTGCCATGACCCACTCGGCCACGGGCCTCTTGACCGACCGCAGCGTCAAATCGCCACTGTAATCTAGTGGCCTCACATCTGCCGCGATAAACCGGCCAGGCTGTGTCTCCTCTTGCCCCAAGCAGAGAGCTGCCCTACGACTCCGGCCTGCATCCGTCGAACCACCGCCAGAGAAGCTGCCCCGTGCCTCCAGGCTTGTGTCCGTCGGGCCGCTGCCCGCTGAACCGGCCGCAGCCGCACCTCTCCAACCCGTCGCCGGTTCAGCCGCAGCTCACCTCCTCTGGGTTGACATCATTGACCCGCAGCAGCCGCACTAATCCTCCGTGCCTACCGACGCCCGTGCCCACTGAACCGGCCGCATCCGCGCCTCTCCAACCCGCCAGATCCGCGACCCGCCTCGGCTCTGCTGCTACAGTTCTGCTATGGCCAATGCGCCTCTACCGTTGCGGCCCCAAACCGGCGCCGCGCCATGGCTCTTCGCCACCCCTGGCCGCGCCACACCTCTGCCTCCACTCCGGGTCTCATTTCGAGTCATCCCCGCAGCCATGGCCTCGCACAGCCACTTCTGCCGCCGGGTGGAGTCGCCGTTGTGCTCCGAGCTGCAGCATCAAATCGCCAACATTGTCATCATCGCTCGCACGACTAGACTGTCGAACCAACTAGCCTCTGTTGTTACCTGCTCCAAGCCGCCGATGCTAAATCATCAAGGTGCTACCTTGTGACATCGCTTCCGTCAGAGGGCCACCTTGCCGCTGCTATGAGCCGTCCCCGCGCTGAGCCAAGCCACTGCCACGGTCGCAGACTTGAGTCGCCCGGACCGCTGGCCCGCCGAGTCGCCGCCATGGCCTCGTTAAACCGGCTGCACCTGAGCCGCCTCGCCGGCACGCGTGACCATTGCTGTACCTTGCCTGGCTTCGTTCCAAATCCGCCGGATTTGCTTCCACCTTCAAGCCGACCGGCCCGTGCCGTCGTCATCTCCGCCTCACTCTGAGTCGCCGGGAGGGCCATGCGTCGAGCCGCGTCTTTGTTCCGCCTCCTGCGCGTCGTCGGTCCCCCTAGGCCCTTGGCCGCCTTAAGCCGACGCCAGCCTCCTCTATCGCGACCACAAGCCGGCCACCGTCACTAGGTCATCCCGGCCTTGAGCAGCAAGCGCTAAATCGCCAACCGCCCCTACGTCGGTTCGCCGTTAACGTCGCATATGTTGATCTCCACAAGTCGCCGCCTCTGCTGCGCGCTGCCGCGACCCGTCTCTGAGCTCGCTTCACCTTGCCGGGGCTCCACCGCGATTGAATCGCCACCGCTGTTGTCCCGTGGGCCGTAGTGGCCTTGCATGCGCCCCTCCACAGTCACACTCCGCCTCGTCGAGGGCTTATTCAGCCGCGGATGCACCGGGCTTGCACTGCTGACCAAATAACCCGGCCAAGTGGCCTCCCATCCGCCTCTGAGTCATCATTGCCTTAAACCGGCACACCCGAGCTGCCACCTCCGAGTCACAAGCCACCACTCGCGTCGCTCCGGCCGTGGCCGTGTGCCGTTTTTGCCCGACGCCTCCAATTCGCGTCACGCTATTGATGATAAACCGCCACCGCGGACCCGCCTTGTTCTGTTCCACGCGGCCATCTGCTGCTCCGGCCTGGCCATCACCGTTTACCCGTCGCTCCACTCTCTTTTCCCACCGCAACCTTGAGCCAGCCTTTCCCTTGTTGCAAACCGTCGAGCTCCCTGCTTCTGCCATAACCCGCCAGTGAGTTGTACCTGCATCACTGATGTCTACTACACAACCTTTTTCTTGTAGACGTTGTTGGGACTCCAAGTGCAGAGGTTTGTAGGACAGTAGCAAATTTCCCTCAAGTGGATGACCTAAGGTTTATCAATCCGTAGGAGGTGTAGGATGAAGATGGTCTCTCTCAAGCAACCCTGCAACCAAAGAACAAAGAGTCTCTTGTGTCCCCAACACACCCAATACAATGGTAAATTGTATAGGTGCACTAGTTCGGCGAAGAGATGGTGATACAAATGGTATATGGATGATAGATATAAGTATTTGTAATCTGAAATTATAAAAACAGCAAGGTAACTAATGATAAAAGTGAGTGTAAACGGTATTGCAATGATAGGAAATAGGGCCTAGGGTTCATACTTTCGCTAGTGTAAGTTCCCTCGACAATACTAACATAATTGGATCACATAGCTATCCCTCAACATGCAACAAAGAGTCACTCCAAAGTCACTAATAGCGGAGAACGAACGAAGAGATTATGGTAGGGTACGAAACCACCTCAAAGTTATTCTTTCCAATCAATCCGTTGGGCTATTCCTATAAGTGTCACAAACAGCCCTAGAGTTCGTACTAGAATAACACCTTAAGACACAAATCAACCAAAACCCTAATGTCACCTAGATACTCCAATGTCACCTCAAGTATCTGTGGGTATGATTATATGATATGCATCACACAATCTCAGATTCATCTATTCAACCAACACAAAGGACCTCAAAGAGTGCCCCAAAGTTTCTACCAGAGAATCACGACGAAAACGTGTGCTAACCCCTATGCATAGGTTCCCAATGTCACGAAACCTGCAAGTTGATCACCAAAACATACATCAAGTGGATCAATAGAATAACCCATTGTCACCACGGTTATCCCACGCAAGACATACATCAAGTGTTCTCAAATCTATAAAGACTCAATCCGATAAGATTATTTCAAAGGGGAAACTCTATTCATTACAAGAGAGAAGAGGGGGAGGAGAAACATAAGATCCAACAATAATAGCAAAGCTCGCGATACATCAAGATCGTATCGTCTCAAGAACACGAGAGAGAGAGAGAGAGAGAGAGAGAGAGATCAAACACATAGCTACTGATACATACCCTCAGCCCCGAGGGAGAACTACTCCCTCCTCGTCATGGAGAGCGCCGGGATGATGAAGATGGCCACCGGTGAGGGATCCCCCCCACCGGCAGGGTGTCGGAACAGGGTCCTGATTGGTTTTTGGTGGCTACGGAGGCTTCTGGCGGCGGAACTCCCGATCTAATCTCGCGTTCTGAAAGTTTTAGGGTATATGGAGTTATATAGGCAGAAGAAGCACGTCAGGGGAGCCACGGGGGCCCCACAAGGCAAGGGGGCGCGCCCTAGGGGGGTGGGCGCGCCCCCACCCTCGTGGGCAGCTCCCGTATCTTCTGATGTGGGGTCCAAGTCCATCAGGTGTGTTTCTTTCCAAAAATAACTTCTCAGTTGATTTCGTTCCGTTTTGACTCCGTCTGATATTCCTTTTCTTCAAAACACTGAAATAGGCATAAAACAGCAAACCTGGGCTGGGCCTCCGGTTAATAGGTTAGTCCCAAAAATAATATAAAAGTGGATAATAAAGCCCAACATTGCCCAAAACAGTAGATAATATAGCATGGAGCAATCAAAAATTATAGATACGTTGGAGACGTATCAAGCATCCCCAAGCTGAATTCCTGCTTGTCCTCGAGTAGGTAAATGATAAAAAAGATAATTTTTCATGTGGAATGCTAGTTGGCATAATTTAAATGTAATTCTTCTTACTTGTGATATTAATATTCAGATCCGAAAGATTCAAGACAAGAGTTCATATTGACATAAAAATGATAATACTTCAAGCATACTAACTAAGCAATTATGTCTTCTCAAAATAACATGTCCAAAGAAAGTTCATCCCTACAAAATCATATAGTTTATTCAAGTTTCATTTTCGTCACACAAGAATGCTCGCATCATGCACAACCCCGATGACCAGCCAAGCGATAGTTTCATACCTTAATAATTTCAAACTCATAAACTTTCACGCAATACATGAGCGTGAGCCATGTATTTAGCACTATGGGTGGAATAGAATATAATGATGGGGGTTGTGTGGAGAAGACAAAAAAGGAGAAAGTCTCACATCAACGGGGCTAATCAATGGGCTAGGGAGATGCCCATCGATTGATGTTAATGCGAGGAGTAGGGATTGCCATGCAACGGATGCACTAGAGCTATAAATGTATGAAAGCTCAACAAAAGAAACTAAGTGGGTGTGCATCCAACTTGCTTGCTCATGGAGACCTAGGGCACTTGAGGAGGCCCATTGTTGGAATATACAAGCCAAGTTCTATAATGACAAATTCCCACTAGTATATGAAAGTGATAACTCAAAAGACTCTCTATATGAAGAACATGGTGCTACTTTGAAGCACAATATATGAGACTCGCTATATCATGGTGCTACTTTGAAGCACAAGTGTGGAAAAAAGGATAGTAACATTGCCCCTTTTTGTTTTTTGTTTTTTGGGCCTTCTTTTTTTCTTTGGCCTTTTTTGGGACAATGCTCTATTGAATGATGATCATCACACTTCTATTTATTTACAACTCAATGATTACAACTCGATACTAGAACAAAGTATGACTATATGAATGCCTCCGGCGGTGTACCGGGATATGCAATGAATCATGAGTGACAAGTATGAAAAATTATGAATGGTGGCTTTGCCACAAATACTATGTCAACTACATGATCATGCTAAGCAATATGACAATGATGAATGTGTCATGATAAACTGGATGGTGGAAAGTTGCATGGCAACATATCTCGGAATGGCTATGGAAATGCCATAATAGGTAGGTATGGTGGATGTTTTGAGGAAGATATAAGGAGGTTTATGTGTGAAAGAGCGTATCGTATCATGGGGTTTGGATGCACCAGCGAAGTTTGCACCAACTCTCATTGTGAGAAAGGGCAATGCACGGTACCGTAGAGGCTAGCAAGGATGGAAGGGTGAGAGTGCGTATAATCCATGGACTCAACATTAGTCATAAAGAACTCACATACTTATTGCAAAAATCTACAAGTCATCAAAAACCTCGGTACTACGTGCATGCTCCTAGGGGGATAGATTGGTAGGAAAAGACCATCGCTCGTCCCCGACCGCCACTCATAAGGAAGACAATCAAATAACACCTCATGTTTCAAATTTGTTGCATAACGTTTACCATACGTGCATGCTACAGGAATCACAAACTTTAACACAAGTATTTCTCAAATTCACAACTACTCAACTAGCATGACTCTAATATCACCATCTCCATTTCTCAAAACAATTATCAAGTATCAAACTTCTCATAGTATTCAACACACTCATAAGAGAATTTTATTATTCTTGAATACCTAGCATATTAGGATTTTAAGCAAATTACCATGCTATTTAAGACTCTCAAAATAATATAAGTGAAGCATGAGAGTTCATATATTTCTTCAAAATAAAACTACCACCATGCTCTAAAAGATATAAGTGAAGCACTAGAGCAAATGACAAACTACTCTGAAAGATATAAGTGAAGATCAATGAGTAGTCGAATAATTATGCAACTATGTGAAGACTCTCTAACATTTAATAATTTCAGATCTTGGTATTCTATTCAAACAGCAAGCAAAACAAAATAAAATGACATTCTAAGAATGGCAAACATCATGTGAAGAAGCAAAAACTTAGGATCAACCGAAACTAACCGATAGTTGTTGAAGAAGAAAGGTGGGATGCCAACCGAGGCATCCCCAAGCTTAGACGCTTGAGAATTCTTGAAATATTATCTTGGGGTGCCTTGGGCATCCCCAAGCTTGAGCTTTTGTGTCTCCTTAATTCCTCTCATATCACGGTCTCCCTAAATCTCAAAAGCTTCATCCACACAAAACTCAACAGGGACTCGTGAGATAAGTTAGTATAAACCATTGCCAAAACCTTATCATACTCTACTGTAGCAAATACCTAAAATTATTATTCAACATTGAATACTAAATTCCTCTGCATATTTAATAGTACTATCCTCAAATAGAATCATTAAAGAAGCAAACATATGCAAACAATGCAAACATAACAGCAATCTGCCTAAATAGGATAGTCTGTAAAGAATGCTGCAACATCCATACTTCCCTAGCTCCAAAAATTATGAAATAAAATTCCCACTGTAGTAAATTTATCAGATCTTAATATGCAAAAGGTTTCAACATTTTATCACATTCTGACTTTTCTAGGGAATTATTGCAACAGCGGTAAACTTTCTGTTTTCAAACAGCGACATGTATACTTGTAACATAGGCATAGTAAAGACTATCAATGCCACTTTTATTGAAATAAAAGATGCAAAACATTGTTCTAAATAACAGCAAGAAAATCCTAACAAAATGAATTGACTCTCCAAGCAAAACACATATCATGTGGCGAATAAAAATATAGCTCCAAGTAAAGTTACCGATGAACAAAGACGAAAGAGGGGATGCCTTCCAGGGCATCCCCAAGCTTAGGCTCTTGGTTGTCCTTGAATATTACCTTGGGGTGCCTTGGTCATCCCCAAGCTTAGGCTCTTGCCACTACTTATTCCGTAGTCCATCGAATCTTTACCCAAAACTTGAAAACTTCACAACACAAAACTTAACAGAAAACTCGTAAGCTTCGTTAGTGTAAGAAGGTAAATCACCACTTCAAGGTACTGTAATTAACTCATTCTTTATTTATATTGGTGTTAAACCTAATTTATTCCAACTTCTCTATGGTTTATAAACTATTTTACTAGCCATAGATTCATCAAAATAAGCAAATAACACATGAAAAACAGAATCTGTCAAAAACAGAACAGTCTTTAGTAATATGGATCAAACGTATACTTATGGAACACATAAATTTCTCAAATAAATTTCTGGACCTGAGGAATTTATCTATTAATCATCTTCAAAAATAATTAACTAAATAGCACTCTCCAAATAAAAATGGCATCAATTCTCGTGAGCGCTAAAATTTCTGTTTTTGACAGCATGATCAACAAGACTTTCCCAAAGTCTTCCCAAAGTTCTACTTGGCACAAACACTAACTAAAAGCATAAAACCACATCTAACCAGAGTCTAGATGAATTATTTATTTCTAAACAGGGACAAAAAGCAAGGAACAAAAATAAAGTTGGGTTGCCTCCCAACAAGCGCTATCGTTTAACACCCCTAGCTAGGCATGATGATTTCAACGATGCTCACATAAAAGATAAGAATTGAAACATAAAGAGAGCATCATGAAGAATATGACTAGCACATTTAAGTATAACCCACCTCCTATGCATAGGGATTTTGTGAGCAAACAACTTGTGGGAACAATAATCAACTAGCATAGGAGGGCAAAACAAGCATAACTTCGAAACTTTAAGCACATAGAGAGGAAACTTGATACTATTGCAATTCCTACAAGCATATATTCCTCCCTCATAATAATTTTCAGTAGCATCACGAATGAATTCAACAATATATCCAGCACTTAAAGCATTCTTTTCATGATCTATAAGCATAGAAAATTTACTACTCTCCACATAAGCAAAATTCTTCTCATGAATAATAGTGGGAGCAAACTCAACAAAATAACTATCATGTGATTGAAAATTAAGATCAAGATGACAAGGTTCATTGTTATTATTATTCTTTAAAGCATATGTGTCATCACAATAATCATCATAGATTTGAGGCATGCTTTCATCATAATAAATTTGCTCATCAAAACTTGGGGGACAAAAAATATCATCTTCATCAAACATAGCTTCCCCCAGCTTGTGGCTTTGCATATCATTAGCATCATGGATATTCAAAGAATTCGTACTAAAAACATTGCAATCATGCTCATCATTCAAATATTTAGTGCCAAACATTCTAATGCATTCTTCTTCTAGCACTTGAGCACAAGTATCAGAATCCTTATTTTCATGATAGATATTAAAAAGATGAAGCATATGAGGTAACCTTAATTCCATTTTTTTTGTAATTTTCTTTTATAAACTAAACTAGTGATAAAACAAGAAACTAAAAGACTCGATTGCAAGATCTAAAGATATACCTTCAAGCACTAACCTCCCCGGCAACGGCGCCAGAAAAGAGCTTGATGTCTACTACACAACCTTCTTCTTGTAGACGTTGTTGGGCCTCCAAGTGCAGAGGTTTGTAGGACAGTAGCAAATTTCCCTCAAGTGGATGACCTAAGGTTTATCAATCCGTAGGAGGCGTAGGATGAAGATGGTCTCTCTCAAGCAACCCTGCAACCAAATAACAAAGAGTCTCTTGTGTCCCCAACACACCCAATACAATGGTAAATTGTATAGGTGCACTAGTTCGGTGAAGAGATGGTGATACAGGTGGTATATGGATGATAGATATGAGTATTTGTAATATGAAATTATAAAAACATCAAAGTAACTAATGATAAAAGTGAGCGTAAACGGTATTGCAATGATAGGAAATAGGGCCTAGGGTTCATACTTTCGCTAGTGTAAGTTCCCTCAACAATACTAACATAATTGGATCACATAGCTATCCCTCAACATGCAACAAAGAGTCACTCCAAAGTCACTAATAGCGGAGAACGAACGAAGAGATTATGGTAGGGTACGAAACCACCTAAAAGTTATTCTTTCCAATCAATCCGTTGGCTATTCCTATAAATGTCACAAACAGCCCTAGAGTTCGCACTAGAATAACACCTTAAGACACAAATCAACCAAAACCCTAATGTCACCTAGATACTCCAATGTCACCTCAAGTATCCGTGGGTATGATTATACGATATGCATCACACAATCTCAGATTCATCTATTCAACCAACACAAAGGACCTCAAAGAGTGCCCCAAAGTTTCTACCGGAGAATCACGACGAAAACGTGTGCCAACCCGTATGCATAGGTTCCCAATGTCACGAAACCCGCAAGTTGATCACCAAAACATACATCAAGTGGATCAATAGAATAACCCATTGTCACCACGGTTATCCCACGCAAGACATACATCAAGTGTTCTCAAATCTATAAAGACTTAATCCGATAAGATTACTTCAAAGGGGAAACTCAATTCATTACAAGAGAGAAGAGGGGGAGGAGAAACATAAGATCCAACTATAATAGCAAAGCTCGCGATACATCAAGATCGTATCGTCTCAAGAACACGAGAGAGAGAGAGAGAGAGATCAAACACATAGCTACTGATACATACCCTCAGCCCCGAGGGAGAACTACTCCCTCCTCGTCATGGAGAGCGCCGGGATGATGAAGATGGCCACCGGTGAGGGATCCCCCCCTCCGGCAGGGTGCCGGAATAGGGTCCCGATTGGTTTTTGGTGGCTACGGAGGCTTCTGGCGGTGGAACTCCCGATCTAATCTCGCGTTCTGAAAGTTTTAGGGTATATGGAGTTATATAGGCAGAAGAAGCACGTCAGGGGAGCCACGGGGGCCCCACGAGGCAGGGGGCGCGCCTTAGGGGGGTGGGCGCGCCCCCACCCTCGTGGGCAGCTCCCGTATCTTCTGACGTGGGGTCCAAGTCCATCAGGTGTGTTTCCTTCCAAAAATAACTTCTCCAGTTGATTTTGTTCCGTTCGACTCCGTCTGATATTCCTTTTCTTCAAAACTCTGAAATAGGCATAAAACAGCAAATCTAGGCTGGGCCTCCGGTTAATAGGTTAGTCCCAAAAATAATATAAAAGTGGATAATAAAGCCCAATATTGCCCAAAACAGTAGATAATATAGCATGGAGCAATCAAAAATTATAGATACGTTGGAGACGTATCAATCACATTGCCACTAAACCGCCATGGCCTCTTATAGCCACCATTGTTGCCTTACTAACCTTACTACAGGCCGCAGGCCTTGCACCAAATTCAGCGTTCCTTCTACCGTAACTGCCTCAAGTCCTTGGTTTGAATCCTCAGCTCCTACTCCAAGCAGATCAGTCCAAAGTAATAAAAAATGGGGGAAAAGGAGGGTGGTGGTTGTCGGTTGTATCAGGTGTGCGTGTGCCTGCTACTGCTATGGCATTAAATTAGACAAACATCACATCTCCTTAGATGAATAGCAGAAGAGCAAAGCTAGTAGCGCTGCGTGCCGTGCACCACTTGGAACTTGCTAAACAGAGGAGGGGATTTTCTCCCCACCTGAAGACCCAAGCCAATAAAAAGTACTAACAAAGTTAGTGCCCATTGGTGAATGGGATGAATATGCATATGATATTGCACGATCAGGCATTTGCAAACCGGAGCAGCATTCTGGAAATAAGCAACCAGAAGAAGTTGAAGCACATGTGTCGTTCCGGTCGGTTTGCAGACTATGACTGAATATTTTAAAGACAAGCTGGACCTGACAGGGTCTGCGTACAGAGTTGTCGCCCAAGTAAATCAGGTGATATTTATCCTATATATTGTTTGTTAAGCACATGTTGATCTCTTTTCACAAACAATTATTATGCCTTGCCGTATTTTTTATACGCAGGACAATTATATTTATATTGCGGGTATGGAGCATGAGCTGGCAACGTTCTACAACGGTGTTTTCCTCCATAACACATTACCTGATGAACGGACGACCGGTTCATGCATCCGCACCGGTTTACAACATGGAGGACAACTTGCCCATCCGCGCCGGCCTATAATATTGCGGCCGACTCATCTGTCTGCTCCTACGGCGGACTCACCCATAATTGATTTTTGCTTCACCATGGTGATCATCAACTCCGCGGTGGATAACTACTGGCCTGACGTTTCAGGTGAAGTCCATCCAATATATTTTTATTATATATTGCTTTCTTTAAAAGAGCAATTACTCCGGCTTGCAAAATTATCTAAATACAGGACCCTAAAACCGCCATATTGGTGCAAATTTAAAGGCCGTCAGAAAATTTCCGGCTTAAAAAGAAGGATTCCGGTTTAAAAATCCGGTTCAAGGGACGGTTGTCTCCCACAAAGCTTTGAAGCTCTCAATATCTGGTTTAAGAATTTTCAGATAAAAGAATAATCTCTCAAAAGTTCGAGTTCTCAGGAAAAAATAAGGGGACCAAAGAGAGTCTGTTGCGAAAGCACAGCTTAAACATAGGTACCCCTTGAGCACAACTCACAGTATCATTTGGGGGCTTGGTCGTATTCGAACCATAGCTACACCTCTTGATCCGGCTATCAAGCCAATATTATCATAAGAGCACAACTCTGGTTACTTCGGTGATCCGGCTATCAAGCTAATATTATCATAAGGGGCCAAAGAGAGTGTGCTGCATAGCACAACTCAAACATGGGTATCCCTTGAGCACATCTCATAACATCACTTGGGGGCTATGTTCGAACCATAGTCACACCTCTTGATAGGCTTAAAGCTGATATGTCTCCAACGTATCTATAATTTTTGATTGCTCCATGCTATATTATCTACTGTTTTGGACTATATTGGGCTTTATTTTCCACTTTTATATTATTTTTGGGACTAACCTATTAACCGGAGGCCCAGCCCAGAATTGTTGTTTTTTGCCTATTTCAGTGTTTCGAAGAAACGGAATATCAAACGGAGTCCAAACGGAATAAAATCTTCAGGAACGTGATTTTCTCACTGAACATGATCCAGGAGACTTGGACCTTGCTCCAAGGAACAAACAAGGCAGTCACGAGGGTGGCCCCCCCTAGGGCGCGCCCCCTGCCTTGTGGGCCCCTCGTTGCTCCTCTGGCGTACTTCTTCCTCCTATATATACACACGTACCCCCAAACAATCAGAACAGGAGCCAAAATCCTAATTCCACCGCTGCAACTTTCTGTATCCACGAGATCCCATCTTGGCGCCTGTTCCGGAGCTCCGCCGGAAGAGGGCCGTCATCACGGAGGGCTTGTACATCATTATAGCCTCTCCGATGAAGTGTGAGTAGTTTACCTCAGACCTTCGGGTCCATAGTTAGTAGCTAGATGGCTTCTTCTCTCTCTTTGAATCTCAATACAAAGTTCTCCCCTCTCTCGTGGAGATCTATTCGATGTAATCTTCTTTTTGCGGTGTGTTTGTTGAGACCGATGAATTGTGGGTTTATGATCAAGATTATCTATGAATAATATTTGAATCTCCTTTGAATTCTATTATGTATGATTGGTTATCTTTGCAAGTCTCCTCGAATTATCTATTTGGTTTGGCCAACTAGATTGGTAGTTCTTGCCATGGGAGAAGTGCTTAGATTTGGATTCGATCTTGCGGTGTCCTTACCAAGTGACAGAAGGGGCAGCAAGGCACGTATTGTATCGTTGCCATCGAGGATAACAAGATGGGGTTTATTTCATATTGCATGAATTTATCTCTCTACATCATGTCATCTTGCTTAAGGCGTTACTCTGTTTTTTAACTTAATACTCTAGATGCATGCTGGATAGCGGTCGATGAGTGGAGTAATAGTAGTAGATGCAAAATCGTTTCGATCTACTTGTCACAGACGTGATGCCTATATACATGATCATGCCTAGATATTCTCATAATTATGCACAATTCTATCAATTGCTCAACAGTAATTTGTTCACCCAACATAGAATACTTATGCTCTTGATAGAAGCCACTAGTGAAACCTATGGCCCCCGAGTCTATTCTCATCATATCAATCTCCATCACTTTTATAATGTTTTGCTATTTACTTTGCCTTTACTTTTTACCTTGCATCTTTATATCAAAAATACCAAAAATATTCTATCTATTAGATCTCACTCTCGTAAGTGACCGTGAAGGGCTTGACAACCCCTAATCGCGTTGGTTGCGAGTAGCTATCGCTTTGTGCAGGTACGAGGGACTTGAGCGTGGCCTCCTACTGGATTGATACCTTGGTTCTCAAAAACTGAGGGAAATACTTACGCTACTCTGCTGCATCATCCCTTCCTCTTCGGGGAAAACCAACGCAAGCTCAAGACGTAGCAAATGCCACCAGGGAAATCACTTGGGGGCTCTGGTTGTATCCGAACCATAGCTTATACCCTCTTGATCAGCATAACGGCACCAGGGAAATCACTTGGGGGCTATGGGTTCGAACCATAGTTACACCTCTTGATCAGCATAAGGGCACCAGGGAAATCACTTGGGGGCTTGGTTGTATTCGAACCATAGCTACACCTCTTGATCGGCGCAATGCCGTAATTATGACTACATGGGGGCTCTGGTCATATCCGAACCATAGCTTAAACCCTCTTGATCATACATATACATCATCATATATTACATCATACATCATCATTACATCATCATAGCATGTATCATATGTGAATGGATATACCGGCTTAATGGCAGGAATCGGTTTTCAAAACAGGTTATACTTATTCAAATCTTTAATAGCCAACACAGCTGGATTTTTTATTATGGTTATCAATAACCAATATTATGACTGAGGTTTTCAAAGTTGCTTTAGCGCAATCTCGTCTTATTTTATCAACGGATATGATTTATTATACAATGGAAGGAATAGTCCCGAGTCGCTGCAGGCTTATGACCCGGCACTTGGGGGCTACATTGTTCAAGTTGGGATTACATAAAATACACAAGTCTCATGTCGCTGCAAGCATGCACCATGACACTTGGGGGCTAATGCAAAGTCATTGTTTGCTCACTTATTGAAGACCCGACTCATCACATCATAATGAGCCGGCCTTTGGGGGCTACCAATTGCTCTTGTTAACAATTCAAGGTACATAAATTTTCATATATTATTAAAGGATCCACTGCTCAATTGGTAAAGCACAAGGCTCTTAACCTTGTGAACGTGGGTTCAAGCCCCATGAGGGGGGTTACATCATATGATGTTATTTTCATTGAAGAATATATCAAGTCCCAGCTCAGTATTATCTTATTGAACCGGCCCTTGGGGGCTACACATTGCTGCTCATGTTTACATGATCATATTTACAAAGTCCCTGCTCATTATTGCATAATAACCCGACCCTTGGGGGCTACACTGGTTCAAGTTTTTATGAGCATAAGGCAATTTCAAGTCCCAGGTTGCTGCAAGCATGACAACTCGGCACTTGGGGGCTACACATGTGGAATACACAGTTCTGACTGGTGATTGAGATGAACAACCTGGATTTCTTCAAGCTTGTGACATTCATATTGAAGCAACTCTTAAGCTGTTGCAATGATACCTTCTTAAGACTTGGGGGCTACAAGTGATAGGCATATAAGAGGTATATTTTCAAGCTTGAGGTTAACTACAATTATGACCCGGTGCCATCAATATTTGTAAACCGGCAATGATAAACCAGCAAGTTCAAGTCTTAAACCGGCTGAAGATCAAATGAGTATGTCAAAGGCCAATATTTTTGTTAAGCATTGGGAGGTGAAGTCAAAGGAGTTATTCTTCACAATATTTCTCTGTGACAAACCAATGTCAGCAAATTGATTATGAAGCTGGTCCATTGACTCGGATTTTATAGAAGAGGGAAGTGACAAGGACTTAAGGATGATCAGGACCAGTTTAACATGGATATATCCAAATTAAACTGGGGCCTAATGTCAGGGATATACCCCGCGGTATGATCCGGTCGGAGTTATAACCCGGCTGGGACTTGGTAAACCTGCGGATGGTAAACCGGTAGACAGTTGAGGCAGACAGTTAAAGACCAGTTAAGACAGATAGCTATGACGGACGTTAAACCGTCATGTGGTAAAACGGCAAGTGTTAAGACAGGTGGTAAACCGCTAGGACTTAAATCAGATCATCTTAAACCGGCAGGTCATCTTAAACCAGCAGGCCATCTTAAACCGGCAAACAGTGATAATTGGGTTGCCAAGGGTTATGAAGCCTAAGACGTTATGAAGCCCAAGATGTTAAGAAGCCCATGAAGATAAGTCAGAATAGTTTAGTCTTAAGTCCGAGTTGGACTCTACATGTAACCCGCCCCTTCAACATATATAAGGAGGGGCAGGGCTCCCCAAAGAGGGACAAGTAAGAAGAAAGAATCTTAAAGGGTTAGGGTTAACTGGCAGAGCTGGTTTACGGCGACTTCCTCATGATCATAATGAGAGATAGCCTCAAACAACACGTAGGGTTGTTACCGGATGATGTTTCCCGGGGCCCGAAGCTGTCTAAATCCATGTCTTGCGTTGCGTCTCTCGATTCCTCTCAACCCCTCTCAAGCTACCATATAGATGCATTGGTCTCGCGACTAAGTCCTCACACTAGGACATCTGCCGTGACATGCTCTTACCAACGAGCCCCACCAAGAAATGACTACTCTACAAAGTGTCGTTATAGGCACGTTTCAACCCATGGCCCTGTTTGGATACATTTGTTGTCAATCTAACCCTGCCATCCAAACACCACTTTGGTTAGAGTTAGTTCAGGGTTAGAATCTAACTCTAATCTCTGACTTAGAGTATCCAAATAGGGCCCATGTCGCCCATTAAGTCAACGCCTTCTATTCGACCGGGCGTTATGACTTGTGGGACATACATGTCAGTCTACACAAAAATCCCCGAGTGACCTACTACCTCTGGCCCGTCCATCTAGTCATCCTCGGCCATGGGACACACCTACCGCTGCGGCAGAAGGCGAGGTCAAAATCGCCGGCGGTGCGTAGCCCATCTTGCGGCAGCCCAGATGCCAGCTCCGTCCGGCGCTCGCGGCCGCTAGCTAGCCAAGATAGCTTCGTCCAGCTGCTTGTTTGCAAGGTTTACTAGCTAGATTGGCACGGCGGCGCGGTGACTTGCTCGTGCACGTCGCGCTAAGGCCAACCATCTGGCTCGAGCGAAGGCCAGCGCGACGGCTTGCTCGCTCGTGAATCACACTCGGGCCAGCCTGCCAACCCGTGCGGAGGCCAGCGCGGCGTCCGGCCCGTCCTGTGGAGCGGCGGCCAAATCGCTCATCACCGGCGCCACTGACGAACACGCATCTATACTGTTTGAAGTAATGTTCTGGAAAAACAATGATTTGAGGGGGAATAACAGGATAGAAGGTCAGATGTGGGTCCCTCGTGTCAACGGTCAAACAAAATGTGTTGGTTTAAGCTGCCTCGTTAGCACGGACGTGTGGGCCAACCCTGTCATAAATGGGTTTAAACTAACCTAATCGGTACTCCTTCTGTCCCATAATATAAGATGTTTTTGCAAGCTAAACTAGCTTGCAAAAACATCTTACATTGTGGGACGGAGGGAGTACTAGGTAGTAGTTTTTGGCATGGATTAAGAAATTTTGGGTATGTTTTTGCTATTTTTTGTACAATAGATTCTTCCTTCGGCTAGTTGAAAGTGGTAGTTTTTTGTTAAATACTCTACATACTGTAAGTAGGAGTGAAAGTTAAGCTTTGGAACCCAATAAGCAAGGCTAGTTACATAGTGCATATGTGTACATGATTGAAAGTAAATATCAACCATGAGTGACTAATATCTTGATGGAAAACTCGAAACTATGGAATACTAGGAAAAAATTGCATGGTTGGAAATACTAGCAATGTTCTTGTGCGTTGCAACGAATCATAATTAGAATAATACTTATTCACAAACTTGATACAAAACACTCTAATTTTGATATACATATATCACTAGAGATATATTATGTTTTAATTAGAATATATTCCTTGGGCTGTTTTGGTGAGGTCAGGGAGGGATGTGGTTGGTTTTAAGTTACTAATTATGGGTTTTTTTCTGCAAATTGGTAGACAAGTGGGATGTTGGTGAGAAAAGGATGTAGATCTAATGGTCACAAACAAAGGATGACAGACACACCATCATCACCAACTTAGTCTTCTATAGGAGTACTAGCAAGATCCGTGCATTGCACGGAACATCAAGATGCATTTTTTTATAAAACACTTGTTGTGATTGACCCATGCGGGAGTAATCCCATGTGTAAAAACAAATGATATCTCGAGAAATAGGAGATAAGGTGAAGAGGAGTGGGGCGTGGTGGTGATTGGTGGTCGGACTGAGCGGAGGCATGGGGATTGACGCCGCCGGCAGCGGCCACCAGGCCAGTTTGTTCCAGAGGCTTCCTTTCTTAATTGTTCAATAATGAGGTTGTTGGATATAAGGATGAACGAGGGAAGGCCTTGTTTGCAATTGTGGAGAGGGGTGCGGGTATCTTTTAGTTTAATTTCCATCCGTCAGATACAGATCAGACGGTCTATATTGTAAGATGGCACGCGTACCATCATCACCAACTCGGTTTTTTATAAGAGAAGAAATATAAGTATGGAGATACAAACGTATTATCGATACTTGTTTCCGTAAACTAGCATCTACATTCTATTCAATGCCTCAGCATGTGAGGCCTTAGCACAATGACTTCTCGACTGTGCAAAACAAAGGTTTTCCTGTCGCCGATAAGGAGGGGGTGACGGCGGCGCGCTTTTTGGCTTGCTCTAGTCCTAGTAGTCATACTAGGTGGTCTAAGCACGTGTAGATTTATTCTTTTTCACATCTCGTGTTCGTTGTACTGCCATGACTGTTGATGAATAGACGGTAAGTTATTCACGGGGAAACCCTTGTTGAGCATGTTTGCGAGAGAGAGAGAGAGAGAGAGAGAGAGAGAGAGAGTGTACATGTGTGATATGTCTAGAGATTGAGGCAATGATAACAAATTCTTTGTGTCTATGTGTGTGGAGGATAGAGAGACATGTACATGGGGCTTTGTGTTGTGTAACATGGAGACACATATACATAATTAGAGAGTGAGTGTGTGAGATACACATGCGGACATGGGGAGAGATGATGTTCCAGATTAATGGGTGTTTGTGCGTGTCTGTGTGTGTTTGTGCATGCGTTTGTGTGTGAGAGGGAGTGTGTGTATGTGGAGTAGAGAGACCACTAATGATGTAAACCTAGTATAAGGGAAGGGGGAATGGTGTGACATGTGTAGTAGCGGGATAGCATGGGTGCGGGCGGGGGGAACAGACTATTTGGAAGAGACATCGAGTGTGTGTGGGAGAGGATTGTGTGTGAGAGAGAGCTAGCGACGGAGAGAGAGAGAGAGGAAGATAGGGGGCGAGAGAGGGGGCGTTTTTGTCCATAAATGGCATATAGATAGAGAGATAATGTTGATGTTGTTTGAAATTGGCCTATGTACGGAGACACAAGGGAAGCGAGTCATCGTGTGTGTGTGATAGGGACTTCATGAGAGATCTAGAATAGATGGTGTAGAGAACAATGTGCGAGATCGAGAACGATGATACATTAGGGAGCTATGGAAAGAGTCACGACATATATGTATACAGGGAGGAGCTGGGGCGGGTCCGCATGTGGGAGAGATAGAAAGAGGAGAGTGGTGCACAAGGAGACAAAGTGTGCTTGTTTGCAGTGGGGGTGGTGTATGTGAGATGAGTGTGCGAGAACCACATAACTAGGGAGATAGACGTTTGGGGGCGATGTTTTGTGTGTATGGGAAAGATACACTCTACATAGTGCGTGTGCTTGGGAAAGAGAGATGCCGGGAGACCTAGCTAGAGAGTGGGGGAAGAGACGTGTGCATGCCCAAGAGACAAAGTGATAGAGAACTATATTGGGGTCCAGACATTAGAAGAGAGAGGGGTGTTAATGTGCTCGTGTGTTGGTGTTTGGGGGAGAGAATGACTTCTATGTGTGTGTGTGGGGCGGGGGTGCACTACAAAAAAATACACTATCGTGATGATACGTTTTGGTCACAGTAGGTCACGTTTTCTATCATGCATGTACATCCATGAAAAATTTATGACAGAATCAAGATAGTCATACCTGTGTTGTCGTAGAAGTGTTCCGTGGCATTACCAAAATTATCATCATGGAAGTGTCCACTTCCATGACGATAAATCACGCATCACAGAAGTGCTTTCGTTAAGGGTGGCCAACACGTGGCATCCACCATAACGGAACACTGTTAAGCTATCGGGTCCGTTTTTGGATCCGATAACCTGTTAACAGCCCCGACCAATGGGGATTTCCATGTGTAAAATCATCATTGGCTGGAGGGAACACGTGTCGGCTCACCGTTGGTACATATGTCATCCACTCATTGGACCCAAAGATCCTATGATACGTTGACACGTGACACGTCCCAACAGAGGCCCATTCCCGTGAAAAGGCCGGCCCGTTTGACTTGGTCAAAAGGTGGCGGGCCCGCCCACGGCAAGCCTGTTAACGACTCGTTCGCATATAGCCCATTTACATCCCGCTAATCCAGGGCCCGTTTACGGCCTATCCGAATTAGGCCCAATAGCATCAACTGGGCCGTCCAATATAATTCCAGCCCGTTTTAACTTCCGTCCCATGTATGGCCCATGACGTCTTTCGGCCCATATGAGGCCTTAGTAACCCTCGGCCCATTAACGACACATGGTGAGACTGGCCCATAATGAATAGTGTATCACTTTATACCCATTAGCAACCCATTATTCCATTGGGCCGTTTCCAGCCCATGTTATCTTTCCGCTTTCTCAGGGCCCATTTATTCTTGGGCTCATTTCCAGAATTCTTTTACTTATGGCCCATTACTGTCATTTTCTGCTTGTGGGCCAAATTCAGCCCGTGGTTACAGTCGGCCCGTTTGTGGCTTGTTAATACGTTGGGCCGTTTTCATAGCGTCATCAAATACAGCCGATTAACGACGGCCCGTTATGGTCAGCCCTTGAACGGACGATTTCAACTCTAGCCCATTTACAACCACAATGTGGTCTGTTATTGGCCCATGTTTGGCCAACCGATCATACGGCCCGGAGAAGGCCCATTGATGATACGACCCGTAGAAGGCCCATTGTGTCTACGACTTGTATAAGGCCCATTGTTTCTACGCCCAGTAGAAGGCCCATTGTTTCTACGGCCCGTAGGAGGCCCATGTTAACTACAGTAAATATGTAGCCCATGGTTATTGTGGCCTAGTTTTAAAAAATAGATTATTGCGGCCACTAGCAAACCATGGAAAAAGAACTGCACTGACTACAAAAAACAAATAAACAAGACAATAAGGAAATAAATTAGCAAGCAACTTACGCTAGGCTATCACAGCTATTACACATATTACATCCACTGGGCATCAAAGTTCACCACCAGTGCAAATATAGGGAACAAAGCAGCATATAAATGCCGCAGCAAAACAAGTATAGAACTGAAACCACTTCAGAAGAGCTCAAGAAACAATATCCTAGGTACCCGTAATGCTGGCAAGATGCTTAGCAAGCTTATTAACTTTCTCTTGTTTGGCGCTTAAATCCTCCATCACTTGCTATTGCACCAGAAAGTATGCATCTGAATTTTGCAGGGACTTCCTCAGTCCTTCGGCTTCCTGTCGCATAACATCTGATCGATGTCTTTCAACTTGAAGTTGAGACTCAAGAAGCCGAACTGATTCAAGCAGCGAGTTCGAAGAGCTGGTGCCAGCTATAGTAGCCAGTAACTCGAACACTACATCATGACAGGACTTTGGGGTTGTCTTAGTGTCTTCAATATAGTTTTTATCAGCTTTCTTGGAGACCAACAGGGATGTCTCACTATCTTGAACCTTATCTGCATTCTAAAAGAGAAACAAACAAACACATTTTGGCAAACCAGTTCAGTAGTAAGGTGGACAAGATAACAACATGAAACAAACATATATCTATGTAGTATGGTCACTATATGGTCTATATCATTCTAGTTCATGTTGCCAAATCAAGATAGATATAGTTCGAATCATATCTATTTAAGACAAAGCAACACAGACAGAATATAAGTGTGGGAAACTACACAGCAATAACAACACTTGTAATGTGCATGTCATTAGAACATAACTGTTTGTTCAATTGAAACTGAAATCAACATAGAGCAAGTTACAACAGCAAACACGTTAAAGAAACATGTTTAAAAAATACCTGCTGCGCCATTGGAGTTTCAATTGGATCCTTCAAATTTGAAATTAGTTGGCATGAGTAAATACAGTGATGCAAGAGCAAAGTAGTATGAACCATAGCTATGGAACCTGACCTGAGAACAATTCTTCTTCTGCTTTAAGCGTTGACTTGTGGTTCGGAGTGGTGGTCCTCGTGCTTTGGGCACTGCAATTGCCTCACTAACTGCTTTTGTTTGGGTGCTCTATGGTGGAGACGGTGCTGTGTCAACGGGAACTGGGTTACTATCTATTGGGGTTGGGGTTAGAAGGGGTGTAGCTGGTTCTGTGTCCAACTGGGTAGGGGTACAATCTGCGTGAGTCTGGGTTGTGTGTGGTTGGGCTGGTTCTTGGGCAAGTACAACCGTGGTTCTATCTTCATGGACAGGTAGCACGATCTTTTCTGAAGACGGTGTTTTTACTCCCATAGATGCCATCACCCCCTCCAATTGGAATGGCTAATAAACAAGAAAAGTAATTGAATGTTCAGACACTGTAAGATAGACAGGTGCAATGGATAGTAGGGAAGAAAATAGGGCATGAAATAATTCACATTTATGTGGTCTAACCAAACAGAATAGCAGGACATAATTTCACATATATGATGGCTAATTAAACAGGATAGCATGACACAATTTCACATGTATGATGGCTAACTAAACAGGATAGAATGACATACTTCAAAATATGATGACTATGTAAACAGGATGACATGATATAACTATACGATGTGTCTATTAAAGTGGTTGACATGCCATAAATCACAAACATGCCGTCGATGGAAACATGATGGCATGATACAATTCACGGATAGAATGACATAATTCAAAATATGATGACTATGTAAACATGATGAGATGATATAAGTATATTATGTCTTTAGAAAATGGGTTGGCATGCCATAGTTCAGATACATGCTGTCTATGTAAACATCATGGCATGATATAATTCAAATATATGATTTATATACTAAGGAAGTGAGCAGAGGGCAATCACATATATGATGTGTCAACTAAGGAGATGGCATTCAATATTGTGTATATGATGTAAAAACTAAGCATTGCAATACAACATATGCATGATATGAGTAATATAACCCTGCCAAGTTTGAGCATACACCTCAGGGGGATAATAGGTCTGGTCATCTACCTCTGAATCCTCCTCTGAAGAGCTATCTATAACCAGCAAGATATCTGCTTCAGCAGGTAGCATTGTCTGCTCTGAAGACCTTGTTTTCACTCTAGATTTCTCCATCACCAATTCAAATGGCTGATGCACAGGAAGAGCAGTTGAATATACAAACATTGTCGACAAAGCAATGAGAAATACAAAAAAAATGACGGCATGATATAATTCACATATATGACGCTTGGTTAAACAACATGGCATTGCATAATTCACATATATAATGCCTTGCAACAAGATAGCATTGCATAATTCACATATATAATGTCTTGCAATAAGATGGCATTGCATAATTCACATATATGGTAATTAGACACTAAATAGGTGGCGTTCACACAAAGCATTTCTAAACTAAGCAAATGACATAGCAATGCAAGATACCATACACACGATATGAGCAACATAACCCTGCCAAGTTAGAGCATGCACCTCAGGGGGGGGGGGGGAATAGGATTGGTCATCTGTCTCTGAATCCTCCTCTAAGGAGCTATCTGTAACCAGCAAGACATGCACTTCGGTAGATAGCATTGTCTGCTCTGAAGACCTTGTTTCCACTCTAGATTTTTCCATGACTATGTCGAATGGCTGATGCACAAGAAGAGTAATTCAATGTACTAAAATTGTTGACAAATTTAACACGTAATAAAAAATGATGTCATGATATAATTCACATATAAGATGACTGGCTAACCAGGGTGGCATTGCAAAATTCACATATATGATGCCTGGCTAAACAAGATGGCATTGCATGATTCACATATACGATAAAGAAACTAAACAGGTGGCATTGACACAAAGCATGTCTAAACTAAGCAGATAACATCTTTGATGTATACAGTAAGCAATGCAAGGCACCATATGCATGATATTACCAACATCAGCATGCCAAGTTAGAGCGAAGACCTCATGGGGTAAATAGGAGTGGTCTTATGCTTCTGAGTCCCCCTCAGAACAGTTATCTTCCTCTTGATTACAATCCAAAATGGGTCGAGGGGGGCTGCCTTTGCACCCACCATGGAGCGACGTCTGCATGAAATTTTATTGCCACGCAAGGCTCGTCTCTTTTGCTCTACATGTTTAGTTCCATTGTGTACAATAACTGACATGCATAGGAATAAAACATAGTGAGATTACGTAAGGAGTGCATGCACAAATCTAGAGTGATGGTAGCAAACTGTGGATTGACCCAAAACCAATGATAGGAGACAGATAATAGCTTTAGTTAAAAAGTACAGATAATGGCTCCTTTAATGTTTGTTTGCACCCAACATGAAACTCATAGTAGACACCCGAGATTAACCAGATAGTAGATAGATAGTACTGATTGCTGCCCCAATATGTACCCCACAACCATTTAAAAACTCAAGTTTCAACATAAGTTTGGACCTGACTCAGAGTCTAATAGGTGAACACGACGATAAAGTAGCATGTTATCATATTAAGCGATGCATAACTTAAGCAGACACGGAAGAGTGCGACCTCTCTTGCGGACCCATGTAGTCCTCAAGGTCATCTGCTCAGTTGATGATGGTAATGGAGTTGTCATGGCTGCCGGCGGCGGGGAAGAAGATCTGAGGCGGCGAAAGACAGTCTAGAGAGCGGATCCCTGCTGTGGTGAACCCTTCCGTCATTGGAGCAGCTGAGCTGGGGTGGAACACATCACCGGAGGAGCAGGACAAACCACACAAGGTTTTCTTTGACACATATTTGTAACAGAAGTAATTGTGTAAGGGCTTGTTTGAATTTGAGGATTCTAACAATGCAGGGATAGGAAATAGACAGGAATAGGATAGGAATGCACGTGCAAAACAGAGAATTTAAAAACACAGGATTTCTGCCAATCTGGGTGTTTGGTTCAAAAGAATTGGAAGAACACGGGATGCAAAGAAGCATGGTGAGATTAAGTCAAACCAGAAGAAAATGTACGGTTATAATGCTATTATGCTACTATCTCTTAGTCTTGTGCTTCATGAATAGGAATTTGAAAAGGAGGACAAGTGGAAATTAAAATTCCTATGGTTTTTCTTTCAAGGAGACACTAAAGGAACAAATCCTACAGTTTTCCTTTGCTCCATTCCTTTGCACCAAATTCATGAAAAGTAGTACCATAGGAAACTTTCCAATTCCTATGTTTTTCATTCACTTTTCCTTTCAAGCACTGGCGATTCTAGTAGGCAGGCTTGAGCAAGGAAAAGCCTACACTACAAAAATGTTTTTGTGCTACTTCTATTACTTTGGACCCATGCCACTGCCTACTAGCTCAGCTCCCAGGGCCACCGACAAATGCACAACTCAAACACGTAGAGATAAATAATGATGGCATTCAAGAGAGTCCATCACGGATAGCTAAGTTGCCTGGTACTTCACTGCTTGTCATATAGTAGGATAAATTTCCTGTTACTCCGTGTGCTCAGTGGATAATATATATAACATGTAGAGTAAAACAGAGATGCAACAAGTGTACAACCTCTTTGGCGAAGCCATGTCGATCTCAGAGTGATTGGGTTGGCCGGTGAGGATGCTCCGGCTGACTTGGCTGTCGGAGGAGGGGAAGAAGATCTTAGGCATCTGGAGATGGAGCCCGAGGTACTGCTCCGCTTTGATGGAGGGTTTTGTCGTTGGAGCAGCTCCGGTGAGTTGTACGACGCCGAGGCTAAAGTAGGACAAGAGCGACAACGTTAACCTAAGTGGAATTCTAATAGCATCTCCAATAGATGACGTAAAATACATAACCACAAAGTGCTAGATGTAAAATACATCAGCCGCTCATCTCTGAACTTAACTATCGAAACTGAATTTAACTGTCGAAACTGAACTTAACTATCGAAACTGAATTTTGCTGTCAAAATTGAATTTTACCGTCGAAACTGAACGCACTAGAGGTGAGGCTACACGTCAGTCGACTGACTTTTTCATCTCTTGTCAGTCGATTTTGCAGCTGTTGGATACGAAATCAAGGGCCTGCAGTTCATCTTCAACCTCCACCCCCCTGAGCCGCCAGCCACCACCGGCCAAACAGCCGCCCCCACCGCCCGCGACCGACAGTGCCCAGCCCCACCCACCCCGAAAACACTGCCCACCACCGGTACGCCACCGCCCCAGCCATCCCTCTAGGCCCCCCGTGCCGAGCTTTTTCTCCGGCGATCCCCACGCCACTGCCCCACCACCACCGGCGACCACCGCCCCCACCCTGAACCATAAGATAGATAGTGGGGTACCTCTTCGGCGAGCCCCCCTCCCCGCTACAGCTGGTTCTTCCTTAACTCCGGTGAGCCGCCCCACCCCCTGAAAATCGACTGACCCGAAAGTCAATTCAGTCGACTGAAGTGTAGCTAAATTGCAGCAGCATCGCGAGCACGAGCAAGAGAAAGAGCATACAAGGCAGGGGACCGAGAGCTAGAGCAGAGCAGTAGCGCGAGCGAGAGCTAAAGCAGTAGTAGCTCCTATAGATGTGGACATCGCCGCATGGGAGCGACGTCGTGGAGGAAGTGGCCGGCGATGCTGCCGTGGATGGAGCCGTGCCGTGTCGGCTCGGGACCGAGCGCCAGCAGCACCGTGAGATCGAATCAAGAAGAAAATGCATCGATTAGTGTACAACCTCTTTGGTGGCACCGATTAGGTCGCAACTTCATCCAAGGAAACGGTGATGATGATGCTCTTCCGGTGGTGCAGGTGAAGACGGCAGTGTGGGAATGGAGGTGGCGCAAAAGACAAGGGGAACATCAGGGCAGCTCCTTGAGGTGGAGGACGGGGTGGCTGAACCGGCGGGACGACCAGATCGACGACGGATCCTCATCCGGTACGGTGGATGAGGGACGTCGAGGTGTTGCTGTGGACGACGTCGTCAGGGAAGAGGCTCCGGCTGGGTGGCAGACAGAGGAGGGTGTGGGGCTTCGCGGGTTTTCCTGGCCTCGGTGTATGAATGGGTGGACGGATGGGATGGGAGTGGGGAACCATGGCTTAGGGACGCGGTTGTCCTAAATGTGGGGTAAGTTACAGAAGTACCCCCACCGATTTGAGGCGGTTCTTTCAGTTCACGGGTATCACTGGCATTTCGCGTGTCGGGATTTCACAGGAAGTGGGAGTTTTCGCGCGCGTTGTAATTTTGTAATAGCAAGGTGCGGGTTGAGATGGAGGGTGTTGTCGGAGCACAACGAGCCAAAGATATATCATATGTAACTCGGAGATTTGTACTATATGAACTCAAACTCGATTTTTTGAATCCACTTTCATATCAAATTATGATCTTTGTTAGTCTCTTACACCCACACAATCCTCTAACCTTTGGAGCTACCACTAACTTTTTCTCGTGCATGCACATGCCCTCCTCGCCCTCCCCCTCCATCAGCATTCTATCCATCGCGCACATTCATTTTTTTCTTTAGGTCGTTCTCCCACAGTCTCCACAACTCCTTTCCGACACACACCGATCGATAAACCTCTCCAGCGATGTCTGCCTACAACATACACATGCACCTTCAATCCCCTCCTTTATGTGTCCTTGCATTGTGTCTCTCATACGGTCCCACACACGTGTAAACTCTCGCCCCTCTTTTCATCGATCTCACAACCGCGCACTCCTCCCCCTATCTAGCTAGTAGCTGGGCCTCTCGCACCACCTCCTAGCTCCATTCTCTCTGTCTATCCATCTCGCCGGGCCATATTTGCCTCTAACAAATGGACGTACACCAACCGATCTCCCGCTATACATATAACTAGCTAGGTCCTTATAACTCATTTTTCCCATGCGTCGATCGATCTACCTCATTAGTTATGTCTCTCCCTTCCTCTGACAAACAACAATTGATCTACCGATCTAGTTAGGATTGCTTACCAAACACATGGATCCCCTTCATCATCCATGGATGCATCCCGACAGATCTATCACGCACAGGCACACACAGAAACACATCCCCACTCTTATTGATAATATTGCAGTTCCACCCTCAGTTTGTCTAGTAGGCCTCTCCCACCATCTTAGAGAAGCAACTCCATCACCCATCCAGCACTCTACCCCTCTCCCTCCCTCTCTCTCCTCTCTCTCTCTGTCCCATCCTATTTCCCATCCTTCAGTTATGTATGGATGTCGATCGATCTCCATCAAGACATAGCTGGGTCTCTCCTTCTCAACACATATATGAGTCGTTCTACCTCTATAGTTAGGTCTCTGCCTACCCCTCCCCACCCCCCTCCCACACACACAAACCAATACATCAAGCGCTCTAGTCATGTCTCCCTGCCACACAAAACTTGACCTGTGCCCTATGACATTCCGGTAGGTCAGTCGCCCTATATCTTTGACTTGCACACACACATAATTTTGATGGCTCTCTTCATCGATCTCGCACCCACCTACTTGATCCTCTCTTCGACTCTATCGATATCTATGACCCCTTCCTCTCTTCTCGTGGATCGCCCGGCCCTTTATATATGATATGGACAGGCCTCCATTTCACACACATTGCATGCAATTTTTTTGAGATGTCATCAACACATATTCCCACAAACACATTCACGAAATCAACCTCCCCCAAAACAAAAACACTCATGAACGCACAAGCCATTTGTCTAGGTTGGGGACGTGCACGAAGAGAAGAGGTGCACGCACGACGCACGTACTCCCGTCTCTTTACCAACCACACCCGTGCCGGTACACGGTGGAGCTCATTTCTGTACGGAAAGGCTGCCCATGTGGTAATTTGACACGTGTACTGGTTGTCCACTAGATGGAGGGAGGATCGTCTACCACAGGTGAACAAACAAATTGTGACTTGACGCGTTATGTTAAAAAAGAGGCAAACCATGTGGGGCCTACCTTAGAGGCAAGGCTCTATATACTGGAGTACTTTTGATGTGTCCCATCAACTCGCAAAATGAGGAGAAGCTTTCTTAGTACGCCATCTCCCCCGCCCACGGGTGCGGTGGCTCACAGGATGAGGTGAAGCTTGCTTACTAGTAGTAGTACTGTACGCCTTACGCCCGCTCCCTCGCCCACGCGCGCGGTGGCTCGCAGGACGAGGAGAAACTTTTACTACTCCCTCCGTTTACTCCTCGTCCCTACTAGCTTGGTTAGAGAGACTATCATATTGTTTGGAATATATATGTCCTTTAGTAGATTTCAATATGAACTACTAGTACATACTCTAGACACTGATGTATATAGACGTATTTTGGGGTTTAGATTCACTCACTTTGTTCCATATGTAGTCCATATTGAGGTCCTGTTTGGTTCATAAGTCCTAGGACTTTTTCTAGTCCCAACTAAAAACTACCTACTCCTTAAAAAGTCCCTCCCCGTTTGTTTTCAGGGACTAAAAAGTCCCTAGTCCCTCCCTAGAGGTTATTGAATGACCATGTTATCCCCAGTATATAGAAAAATAACAACCAAACAACACCATTGGGTGGTGGGGCAATGGGTGCAGGGAGGGGCATTGTTGGAAAAGTCCCAAAAAGACTCCCCTTGAGAGTCTTCTTCATTAAGTCCCAAAAAGCATGTTTTAGTCCCTAGTAGTCCCTCCTGTTCGGTTAAGAAGTCTCTAAGAGGGACTTTTTCTAGTCCCTACACTAAAAAGTCCCTGGAAACAAACACCCCCTGCATAAAGTTGAGACACTTATTTTGGAACGTAGGGAGTACATATTTGCTATGATCTGTCAATCATTGAGATGCAATAGCATGCATGTTAGTCTCCTTTGTATTTGATGAAATGTTGCAACAGGCAACCTTGGACGCAAGATACATGTAACAGAAGCTGGAAGCTTCATAGCATTGTACTATCTTGCTGGTAAATTATAGTACGTACTATACTAGTACTTCCTCCGTTCCTAAATATAAGTCTTTGTAGAGATTTCACCATGAACCACATACGGATGTATATAGATGCATTTTAAGTGTAGATTCATTCATTTTGTTCCGTATGTAGTCCATCTAGTGGAATATCTACAAAGACTTATATTTAGGAACGGAGGGAGTATTATGTAAAGAGTTAGGTGTCGCACGGTGTGTAGAAAATATGGTGATAGTGTGAGGTGGGCCATGTAATCACTGAGCCTGCGTGTTTTCACTGTTCTTGCACTCCTCCGCCGTAAGAATGGAGAAAATTGTAATCTAGTAGTACCTCCTTTTGCTGAAAGCGTGGGACATCCAGCAGTCCTACCACCTCAGTAATAATGACTAATGAGCCGTCAAATCACATAGACCCAGCAATAAGTTGGACGGACCAAGCAACCATCACTCTTGAATCCGCTTCTCCCTTCAATGCTGGCACCAGTGAGAGGTCGCGTCCGCTCTGCCCGGGCATGAATGCGGCACCGATTTTGTGGAGCGGCGCTGACCGTTTTGGGCGGGAAGCGCGCGCGGGCATGGAGTGGCTTTGGCTGGGCCAGACTGGTCAGGAGCGGGCATGGAAGCTGTCTGCCTGCCCCTACCGGACGCCCGGAAACGAGAGGATACACCGACTCTCATGGCTAAAATCGTACACTACACACCATCTCTCTGTAGGAGTAGGTCGGTCTGTTGCTCTCTGTAACACACACATGCTATTAAACACACACACACACACACACAGACACACAGGTTCATAGAATAGGAAAATTGTGCGAGTGCGAAGCCACAGCAAGTGAGATACAAATGGAGTACGTACAAGAAGCGAAGAGGTGACGAATATTCCATCAAACCTGGACAGAGGAGTAGTACTCCCTTCGTCTAGGTGTTAAGTCATCATACGGAAATCAGATATTCCCAAAAAATTTAGGCGTCGTCCATTAACTTCGCATCTCAATCCCCTCCTGGCCTTGTTGCTAGCGAGCGTTGTTACTTAGGGATCGTTTGGATCCTTAGCAAGAATAGCTTATAACATAGCTGGGAAAGGTTAGGCATTTGGAATTGTTAAAATATGTTAGCTTTTGTGGGCCAGCTAGCTTGAGTAGGCTAGAAAAACCTTGCTAGCTCAGGAGAGCCACATCGGCTCACTTCTGATGGCAAACTTCGCGTAGTAGTAACATAGACTAGTAGCATATGCATGTTACTAGTCCAAGTTACTCACCACTATGACTAGCCTAAGCAATGTAACCAAACGCTCCTTACTCTGCCTTGTTATCTCCCTCGGAAACCCAATGCATGGAGCGCAACTACGCGTTGATCAGTCAAGAAATCAAAGTCGGCTTGCATGCGAGTTAATACGTGGCCCTGCATGGTAGCTAAAATGGCATCTCTTAGTTGTTTGGATTAATTGTTGTGTTTAGAGACAGAAATCAGGGCTTTGATTGGAGGAATGACTGGTCAAGTTTCTCCTTCTCCAATCTGCTTGCACCTTGGTCCCGCTGCACCTTCTAATGTGACTTATTACACCTAGACGGAGGGAGTCGTACGAGATACGATGGCACACTGACTTAGGTTGAATACAAGTGCCAAAAATTGTGTGCATGTTATAATAAGGATTCACTTAAAATAGTACGTGAGCGAACAGAGGGATCAATTGGACAGTGTTCCCGAGCAATAGCGAGATGTGAGAGGTAAGATACACTGCTGGCGCTTTTAATTTTTCTGATTAATTTGTTTGTTTCACCCTCTGACTGGTGGGACCCATCGTACTATGTCGAGAGAGGTAAGGTGACTAAGGCTGCATTATTTTTCCACCACTTTGGATAGTCTTACCACCAAAGCCACATGGCACGATTATGATTTAAATCCCAATGACTCCCACAAAAAAAACACGGCATGCTTGTGACACGAATGCAGGAATGTATAAAAGGTTATTTTCCTCTAGTTGAACATAACGGGAGGGTTGTGTAGCTGGTTAGCCTGTTCGCTCATCAAACTTGAGGTCTCGGGTTCGATAACTACACTTGAGAATAATTCGTGCCAGGATTATTCTTTGACTGCTCAAAATGGATGGATACTGAGCTATACGATCGACTGCAGCCTCGACGCTTGTTTTCTAGGGTTTGCACTCTTCACACTCTCTCCAGTATATATATACACGCTGGAGCCTCAGCGCTTGTAGTTGCTCTCTTCACACTCTCTCACCCTCTCCAGATCTAAACAATACTTCGCTGGCCTCTCTCTCTCCCCTCACTGCTGGTATGCTTGTAATTTCTCTCTTCACACTCTCTCACCCTCTCCAGATCTAAACAAGACATCGTTGGCCTCTCTCTCTCCCCTCACTGCTGGTCAAAGAGCCGGCAGGATCCGTCCGCCGGGAAGGGAAGGAAGCTTAACACTGTCGTCGTCGGCGAGGGAGGGAATCCACTACCGACGCAGCTGTTCACTTTCACCCAGCGGCGGTGCGGGAGGGCCTCCAACCCCTTCTTCTTCGCCGCCGTAGATAGTGTGGGCCGAACGGCCTCCAGTCGCCCACCGAACCGCACCCCAAGAACCTTAAGGTATAATTTACTTATTCCACATGCATTGCTCTAGCTGCATGTGGGCTTTTTCCGCTTCTGCACTCGAATCTACCTGTTGGATCAAATAGGAAAGTAGTGGGGAAAGTTGTATACCATGAATCTAGGATGTGGTTCAAAGAGGAAAGGAATGGGGGAAAGTAGTGGGAAAAGTTGTATAGCATGAATCTAGGACGTGGTTCAAAAAGGAAAGTAAGGGGGAAAGTAGTGGGGAAAGATGTATCGCATGAATCTAAGACGTAGTTCAAAGGGGAAAGGAATGAGGGAAAGTAGTGGGGAAAGTTGTATAGCATAAATCTAGGACGTGGTTCAAAGAGGAAAGGAAGGGGGGAGGTACTAGTATGGACTGGCTATCCAGCACCTATGTTGGTCGAAAAGGGAAAACAATGGCAAACGCAGTACGCACATCTGTAACGAACTGATCTTTTGTTTTGGGGGACAAGGCTGTAGAGTTTGAGCAGGACTAGATTTGCTGCACTCACATAGGGAAAGGTGTCTAAAGATAACAAAACTGGGACCGACACAAATATGCTCCTTGGTTGTTTGTTCTTTGTTGCAACAGACTGTGCATCACCCCAGTACATCGGTAGATGCACATGGTGCTGGTGCGTCCACTGTCCCGTGCAACTCTTTAGCTGTTGTTAATCTAAGGCCCTGTTTGGTTAAAAACTCCCTAGTCCCTACCTGCTTGGTTCCAGGGACTAAACATGGACTAGAGGTTATTAAATCTCTCCCTAATAATAAAGCACAGATTGAGTCTCCGGGTTCACCGTCATGACGTTTTTATAAAAAAGTCCCTGTGCCTTTTGATAACTGAACCCGCACTCCTTTTTAAGTGGAACTAGGAACAACGCTTCATTGTTGCAAAAAGGTCCCTGACCTCTTTAAGAATCAATCCTGAGTCCCCAATAGCCCGAGCGCCTCTCCTTCTCACGAGTGGATCCGCCGCTACCATCGCCCCATCGTTGCCCCACCATCGCTCACCGCTGCGGATCCGCCGACTCCGCCGCCGTTCCTCTCTAGCCTCCGCCGCCGCCGTTCCTCTCTAGCCTCGTCCGCCGCCGGCCCTCTCCGCCCTCCCTCGGTCTTCTCCGCCCTTCGTTGCCTTGTTCTTCTTCCCCTCCCCATCCTCTCCTAATCTTCTCCGGTGAGGAAGTTCCACGCGAGATCCAGCGAGGAAGTGTGAGATCCCGAAGAAAGCACTCCTCCGACTAGGCCGACCACAAAATCCGGTGAGGAAGCGCTAGCGATGGCCTCCGCCGGGGAAGCTGCTGCCTTCCACCGGCAAAGAAGAGGCTGGTCATGCCATGGAAGAGGAGGCCCTTTCTCGTGAGATCTAAAGCACTCCCCCGACTTCCGTCCCCACGAGATCCGGAGAGGAAGTGCTGGCCTCCGGCCTCCAGCGGGGAAGCTGCTGCCTTCCATGGCAAAAAAATACAATTCCTCACCGACCTCCCATGTCAAGGCCGCCTTCGCCCTCAACCCCACCTCTGCATCCTGCATCCTCGCCTTCCTCTCCCTAAACACAGACCAAGCATTCCCCTAAACCCAATCCCGTGGTACTATTGCATCTTGGTTTTCTGAATGCTATTACATCATGAAAAGAAGGGGTACTAATTATTGGTTCAAAATAATTGGGGGACATAGAGATGTGAGAGATTGAGGGGTTCGGTTGGGGAATTTTATACAGAGAGATGGAGGGGTTTGGTTGGGGATTTGTACCATATCCCGTGCTGTATATTCCATTCTTTATTCTTTGCTCTGCTTGGGGCAATTTTATTGTACAGGGAGCTATGGTTTGGATCAATTATATACTTATATGTGATGTTCTTTCATGCTTTTGGTGCTCCTGCTGAAGTGATATTTTTTAGTTATTTGTACTGATTATTGCTACTGGTGTTGATTGCATTTATTGTTGCTATCATATGCAGATTGCCATGATTGTATGAGATATTAATACCATTATCCCATGTGTGCTAGCTTTAAACGGATGGGTGATGCTTGGTGTATTATTTTGTGTCAATCGAAACAAACATGGAGGGAGGGTTATGCTCCAGTTCATTGTGACTCCATTAACAGAGTTCGACCACTCTGAAAAAGGTGATGCTCTGTAGTAAGTTCATTTATGGTTGTGTGTGTTTCTATTGATGTGTTTGCCCTGTCTGTTCATTGCATATTCAGTTGTTCGAAAAAGAGGTGTCATTTGTGCCAAGTTAATCAACTAGGGAAAGTAACACTTAATCACAGGGTAATAAAGTTAGTAGGTGTATGTAAAGTTATGTAGCTTCGTCAAACATATGTGACGTTTTAGTTGTTGGTCAGTTATGTAGCTGCTCTCCAATGACCTTTTGAATTCAACATGTCATCAGTCAAATATACAAGGACTTGGAAAGAAAGTAGCAAGTTGTTTAATCTGATTTGTTGCTTTCATTTTGTGAAATATTCATGTGTTCTATCTTGCATGCATCTTGTGATTTTACCAATGGAGTTGGCTCTAGCTCTTGAAAAGATGGTGAATGAGAAGCTTCCCAACCTGCCCACTGTAAGTTTCTCCTTCCTGCCTATTTACAAGGAAAATTACTTTAAAGATATTTGTGTGTGTGTGTCTTCGGCCCACTGAATTCCTAATTATTTATCCGAACAAGTACATGCAAATGACACACCATATCTGAAACGTTCATCCCAATTTAACAGGTAGCAACAAGGTGAAAAGATCCTCAGCTGAGCATCTTCATTTAGTAACGGACACGAGGTAATGAGAGAAGAAATTTGGAAGGCAAAAGATCTAAAACTAGGGCTACAAAAACGTATTAGCACAACCTATCAACAGACGCGCTGTCTAGATGTATGTTATTTCTCTCTAAGTTAGTCAACGCTCGTCCACAGGCGTGAGGGGTGTTCAGAGGAAATAGACTCTCTGGAGCTTTCTTACAGTGAGTACAGGATCCCCTCTTGCCCAAGGTTAAATTCCTCAACTATCTAGCCCCGTGATGCCAATGGTTCCCTTCCAGTCTTCTCTTCAAAACCTGTCAGCAACAAGCTCTGTCTAAATTATGGTACTTCTTTGAGGAGATGTCACAGTATTTTTAACTTAAATACCTGTTATAGGTCCCTTGAGTGCTTAACTGAAATTTGCTGGTTTACTAGCTCTCTGAAAGGGTCAAATCACTAGAGACCAATTATAGCATGTAACTACTATAATTGTATACATAGTTTGTATTAAGATTGGTCATTAAGATGTTCTGCATCAAAGGTGTTGGCAGTGCTACAGTTGAAATAAAAAGATGATTTTGTGGTGTTACTATTGACTGAGAAGTGGCAACCTCCCACAAAAGGCATGCCATTTTTTCTGTTTGTGCACTATGTTTTGGGGAGCTATAACAAAGTTGTTACTATGACAGAAAAAGTAGTACACTAAAGCATGTACCGGATATACTGGGAGAAAATGCCACGTGATAAAAGAACGACTTCAAATGAATGCGTATGTCCTAAAATGAACTTTTTATCATGTTGTGATTGATTATTGGAACTACACTTAATTTGTTATCTGTTAGGTAGAATATATGATATTCACAGGATTTTTTTTGAAGTGATAGGAAGGAGGTAAATTTCTTTTGTCAATTTTCATACAATATTCTAACCTCCCGCCTTGTAGTATCATCTATAATGATGTTTTCATTTAGCTTGATCCTCTGCATTGCATATACTTCCAATTTTTTATATGTATCCTGTGTATACTGATAGTTTCCCTCTATTGTGTGTGTGCTGAATTTTATAATAGATCCTATTTTGTGTCGCAATTCGGGGACTTAATGGAGATATCCTCCTATTGCCTACTACCAACACTAGAAGTAAAAACGAGTAGAAATGTGAGGGGTGGTGCAAGGTGTATCCCTTGCAGGCCTGCCCCCATGTCAAGTTCGATGAGGATAGAATTTTAAAGTTTTAAACATTCCATTGCTCCGGCGTGGCTTTGTGGCATGTGCGTCGTGTGAGGGCCGAGATGATCGCCTTGGATTGAGCAATGTTCACACCAATTGCGATTAGATGGACATCATGCCACCGTCAACAATGAGGACAAGAATGAGTAATACTTTTATCCCGTTGCAACGCACGGGCCCTTTTGCTATGACATGCTAAAAGACCATGTTACCCCTAGTAATGAACTAATAGAGACAAGGTGCGATGCGTGGCAGGGGCAACTGTTGGAAAAAGTCCCAAAAAGACTCTCCCTCGGGGTCTTCTTTCTTTAGTCCCAAATGCCCACTTTTAGTCCCTAAAAGTCCCTCCTATTTGGTTTAGATGGGACTGACACGGAGTTTTTTTAGTCCCTCCACCAAAATGTCCCTGTAAACAAACACCCTCTAATAATGCCACTGGAAAATTGATGCAATGCCACAGTTAAAAGAAAATTACATGTTTAACGAATTTTATTCTTATTATAATCTCTTTATTAATATTAATCAATGCCACCTTTCGAGAAATGCTACCGCCTTGCTTTCTTTCCCATTTAGATAAGGTAGATGCTTCGTTTTGTTGGCTTCTGTGTCATCCACCGTTATTGACCACTAGTTGTTTCCTTTGCACCTCTGTGTAAATAGGGTTATCTACTTCACCTCGTTTCCATTGTGACCTTTTGTTGCACTACACATAACACTTTTGTTTTAAGAGTGTTTTGTGCAGTTCAACCAAAATGTCACACCGACAACGTTGCTTGATTGCTTGATCTTAGTGGAACTGCACAAGAGGAGATCTTACTTCCTATCCGTGTTGGCAAATTTGGTTCAGATCTTCTTCTTGTGAGTTGTTTGAATTCCGCGTCATGAGAGGTCAGTACTAGCCTTCTTTCACATGATTCTGCAGTGTGCTTTCATATGTTGTGCTACTTTTACGGTAATGTTGCTTGATTTTAGTGAACAGCACAAATGGAGACAAGACTTCTAATCTGTATGTGCACCGTAATATCCCATTGAGGTAAGATAAGGATATTTCACAACTGTTGGCCTGTATTTTGCCACTTTCATCAGAAAATTAATGTCATTGTTTAGTGCTATACTTGCGCAACCTAATTGACATGCCAAATCTTACATTAAAGGTGAAGCTTGTCTGTTATTGAACCAAGTGATGAAGGGGAAGAACAAGCAGAAGAAAACCAAAAATCAACTCCCGGTGTTGTAATGAAGCACTGGAACTGTGATGACACAAGTAATGATATAGTTTTGCATCTTAATTTATTGCTATGGCTGGAACGAGCAATTGTTTTGCCACTGATTTGATGCCACTCTTAATGTAATACGTAATTATGTCTACTTGTGCAAACTGGGATCTTCTTTGAAGATACCATATATTTTAGTGGAACTGCACAAGAAGATGTTGGAAACATTAAACTAATCGAGGAGTATATAGTAAGCATGGCCACCACCGTAGATAGCAATAGATTGTTCTGGAGAAGTGCTTCATCTGTGTTCTCTACACAATAAGCCTCCTGACAAAGGTTGGTACTAGCCCACTGATTTCATCCATATGATTGAGCTTTGTCATCTCAATTGGTGTTGTGCTACTGTTTAGATACTGTCATCAAAAAGTGGTATTGTCCTTGAGAAGTGCTTCATCTATGCTGTTTTAAATATTTCCTTTCCTTTTTTCGAGCAAACAGCGATGCTAGCATTTAGTTGTCTTCTTGTCTTTGCACAACAAGATCATCCTGCTATGAAGAAGAATATGGAGTACGTGGAGTGACTAGTTCTGATTATGCCAGTATGAAGAAGCCCTGTCTATCTTCTCATCAGAAGGAGCAGTTTAAGGATGGATACATTCCCCCCATAAGATCGAACTAACTTCAGCTCAAATGGACTGACAAATCTCCATTTTCTTGATGTGATGCGTGAGTACAATGTTGTTCTAGGATTCTTTCTGATGAGTTCCATTTTTCTAAAAGTGTGCTCTACATGGACCATGTAGGTGCATGTTTAAACTATCAATTCATAGTACAATTTGCTTTATACTAATCACTTTCTTTGTAGTTGTGCAAACAGGGGTGCCCAGCTTGATTTCAATGGGAACTGCACAAAATGTTCATGAATACATCGAATCATTCATTTCCACCACAAGAAAGGACGTGCTGAGCAAATTTGGTTAATTTTTGTGGAACTGCACAAGAAGAACAACTGGTTTATTTAGCACGAGGTGCCATGTCAATGTTCGAACTGATGGCAAACCCTACCCATTCCACAATCGTAGGCATTTGATATATTGGAATGGGACAACTTAAGGAAATATGCCCTAGAGGCAATAATAAAGTTATTACTTATTTCCTCATATCATGATAAATGTTTATTATTCATGCTAGAATTTTATTAACCGGAAACATAATACTTGTGCGAATACATAGACAAACATAGTGTCACTAGTATGCCTCTACTTGAATAGCTCGTTAATCAAATATGGTTATGTTTCCTAACCATAGACATGAGTTGTCATTTGATAAACGGGATCACATCATTAGGAGAATGATGTGATTGACTTGACCCATTCCGTTAGCTTAGCACTTGATCGTTTAGTTTACCGCTATTGCTTTTGTCGGGGAAACTGATCCACGAACACCTATGGGGCCGGCGGACCGGGCCCCTTTCGGTTCGGCGGGGGGCGGAGGTCGCACGAAGAGCAGATCGAGGCGAGGCACACGAGCAGTTTACCCAGCTTCGGAGCTCTCCGGAGAGATAACACTCCTACTGCTGCTTGTCTGGTTGTATTATCTGGTGTTCTTGCTCTCGAGCGAGAGAGCGTGATGTTTTCTGGGCTACGAGTGAATCGAAGCGAACTGTCCGAACCCCCTCTACGTTGCGCATGGGCCTCCTTTTATACGTTAAAGGGGTCACCGACAGGTGGCAACGCAGAGGAGGGTAAAAACGTAAAAAGCGAGGTAGTTGATACAGTTGCTTGTACAGTGCACCCTACCTAACCCTAACGGCAGGGGACAGGGGCATTAAATGCCCGTCTGAGTCGCCCGAACAGTACAGAAAAGGACCGTTGGGGGTGCTACCGTTCGCCATGATGGCGATCTTGTCAGCTTTGCATGCCACCGCGCACCACTGGCTGCACAGCCTCCCGCCACGCGCGCCCGGAGAAGCCCCCAGAGCGACACGTTGGTGGATGCGCTGGAGCGTGGGCGCAGAGTGGCCGCCTGCCGCAACAAGCGCCTTGCCGCTGTTGTTGTCTTGTCGGGTCCAGAAGCTCGTCGCTCACCGGGCCTCGGGGTACCTTGTTTAGTCTTCCCGGCAAGCTCCTCTTGCCGGGGTCTTGTTGGCTTGCCGGAGCGCGTGGCGCGTCGCGGCAAGTTCCTTGGAGCGCTTTGGTTGGCCTTCCCGGCAAGGTCCTCTTGCCGGGGCCTTGTCTCCTTAGCTTAAATACTTTGCTCTTGGATGGCTCCAAGGGAACCTTGGGGGATCTTGGCGTTCGCCCGGCAAGCCTTTGCCGCGGGGTGCTGCAACTGCCCGTGCACAAGTTCGGGGTACTAGGGTACCCCTATTCTAGTACACCGACAGGAGCCCCCGGGCCTGGGCCAGACACGGTGCCGAGCGCTGTTGGGCCAGGCCCAAGACAGGGCACGGGCACACGCGGGCTGGGCCACGCCAAATCTTGCTCCGTATCCACCGCGCTCTCCCATAACGGCACGCATTGAATGCGGTGTCGTGGGAGAGATCGTGGGTGGTTGTTTATTTGGAAGGCCGAAACGTCCGCCCCGTCCCTCTTTATAAGCAGAGGAAACAGGGGCAGTTCGTTCCCCCTTGCTGGTTACTGCTACTTCTTCTTCACAAACTCCGCCGCTCCCCCCTTATTCTTGAAGCCGAGAGAGCAGCGCTCCGCCCCCCCCATTGCCACCAGCATCACCACGCCGTCGACCTTCCCCACCACCTCCGCCATGGCCCCGAAAGCCAACAAGGGAAAGGGCGTGAAGTCGGTCGAGGCGCAGCGGCTCGCGGCGCTGCGGAAGGAGCGGGCGATCTTCACCCCCCAGCTCGGCGTGCAGGAGCTGAGGGAGTACTTCTACCTCTTTTGGGCGACGGAGACGCGTGCGCATCCGCGCACGAGGGTACTCCCGGCCGCTGCCTCGGAGTTGGCTCCAAATGGGTACCCGTTCTTCCCGCTATTCTTCTATTGCAGGCTCTGCCCACCCTTCTCGAAGTTCTTCTGTGATATTATGAACACATATGGCTTCCGCCTCCTTGACTTCACCCCAACACTGTCCTGACCATGGCAGTTTTCGCACATTTGTGCGAAAACTTTGTCAGAGTCCACCCTAGTGTTGCCCTTTTCCGCCACTTCTTCATACCTCGGGTAGAGATAGGAGAGCCGCTTGCCGGAGGGATTGCCTGGATCTCGAGAGTCGGCAAGAAAGAGGCGTACTTGGAGGGTGAGCTCCGCAGCAAGTGGGAGGAGTGGAGAGCGGAGTGGTGCTCGATCGTTGAGGAGAATCCGCAGCCCTTCACCGCCGTGCGCCAAACTCCAATAGTGCGCGGCAATGACTCGAGCAACGTGGCCCCGGAAGACGAGAGGCTGAAGATCGCCATCACTAGGATTCTTCGCCTCAGGCTTGCCGGGCTCACCGTAGGTGCTGTCGGGGCAGATTTCCTCCGCCGCTGCATTGCCCCCTGCAGGAGAGGGGGAGGCCCGCTTGGGAATTCAAGAATTCGGCGGACATCATGAGGCTGCGGCCGGGCCTCAACTACAACTTCACCGTCTTGGAGCTGGACGCAATGCTCTTGGAGTTATTCAAACGCGACCCCCAGAACCCATTCACACTGCCGAGGGGCGTAGTTCCTTTGTGCAATAACTCTTCGCTTAACCGGATCCGCGCCATGATGCCGTTGTGCGATTCACACGGCATCGTCCCAACTTGGCAAGAGCCTGTAGATGACGTTGTGCGAGCGTTCTTCGACACCTTGGAGGAAGTGCCGGTCCGTGCCGACGAGCAGAAGAGCCTCGCCCGTGACACCACCGACGAGGAGCTGCAGCGCATCGCCACTAGGGCGGAAGAGGTTGCGATCGCAGCTACCGCGGGCGCGTTTGGGTTCACTGTGGAGGAGGCGGAGGCTGCGGAGGCGGCAAACCTTGCCGAGCGCGCGGAGTTCATGGGCGAGGAGGAGCCTGCCGGTTCCGAAGCCGAGTCGAGCGAGGCCGGCGAGGAGGAGGCCGAGGCTTCAGAGAACTTGCCACAGGCGGAGCCCTCGGCCTCGCCAAGGAGGCGCCCTCGCAGGGCTGGGGACGCAGCGGGGCGGCAGCCAGCTCCACAGCCACCGAGCCGCGCGACGCGCTCTACCGCGGCAAGCAATGTTGCCGCGGGAGCGCCTCACACAACAGCGGCAACCGGAGCGGGATCTTCCCGGGCCACTGCCACCGCCCCCGCCAAGCGAGCAAGGGATCCTACTCCTCCACCCCGCCGCACCGGAGGAGGGCCTGACTTCGATCTTTCCGCGCTCAGCTCCGACGAGGAGGAAGAAGAGTGAGTTTCTTTTGGTGCTCTTATAATCCTTCAATCTTGCTGTTTATATCTTGTATCTAACTTGCTCCAATCTGGACTCCTTTCTTTTCAGGACGCTGGCCCAGAGAGCAGCGAAGAGGGCCAAGGCCGCGGTGATCGTCATCGAGGATGACCCCATCGTGTCAGCAGGAGGTGGGTCCGAGACCACCTTGACGGACCCGGCAATCACCCCTCAGAACAGCCCCCAGCGCAGCCCCCAGCGTAAGTCCATAGTTTAGCCTTCTGCTGCCAAGCGCGCTTGAGTGCTTTTTCCTTTGTTGATATCTTCCTTGTTGACTTGTGCAGGAGCAGAGCAGCCTCATCGGGAGCGCCCGGAAGCTGGTCCCGAAGTGCCACCTGCTTCGACTGCGCCGCCAAGGGAGGAGTCCCCGGCAAGGGAGCGCTCTCCGGCAAGGGGGAACTCTCCGGCAAGAGACGGCACTGCTGATCCTGCAGCGACCGAGGCCGCAACTGCAGATCTCGGCGCAGGTAACCCATTTGCCCAGAAACTTTCCCTTGGGTTCTGCTTCTTCCGTTCTTCCTTTCTTGGATTTTTGATTGATTTTTCCTTCCTTCTTCGTTCTTCAGACCCATCTGCGGCTGAGCCAATGGAGACAGAGGGCACCGGCGAGGAAGGGGCCGGTGTTGACGAGGCCGCCGGCGAGGAGGCCGCCAGGGCTGCCGCCGCAGAAGCCGGCGAGGGGTCGGGCGATTGCACTGATGACTCGGAGGCCGCAGGAGCGCTAGGCGCTGCACCGACCGCCGATCCCTCTGCTGCTTCTGCAGAGCCGGGCTCCGAGGAGCCCCAGCCCGACGCCTACTTGAAGGCCGGTGATGATATCTTCATCAAGCTACCCTGGGCGTCGAGCTCCAGGGCGCCGGTCGAGGGGGAGACTTTCGACGGGGAGGTGCTCGCCTCTGCTGGACTGTCGCTGGTTGACGCGCCCAACAGCAGCAGTGGCGAGCCTGAGGAGGAGCAGCTGCTGCGGAAGCTGCTGTCACTCTACCGCACCCGGCAAGCCAAGCTGGCTTCCCGGGAAGCGCTTGTCGCGAAGGCGGGAGTTGACATGGAGAAGCGCGCGGAGGAGCTCCGGGGCCAAAATCAAGAAGCTCTCCGGTCCCTGGCGCAGGAGCGGGAGCGAGTCGACGAGGAGCGCACGGCCTTTCTTCTCGAGAAGGCCGCGGCTGAGGAGGAACAAAGGCTGGCTGCCGAGAAGCAGTCCGCGCGGGAAGGTGAACTAGTGCAGCGGAAGGCCCACCTCGACAGCTACGAGGAAGAGCTCGCCGAGCGCGAGTGAGCACTTGGCGGGGCGCTCAAGGAGGCAAAGGACGCTGCGGCAATTGCAGAGGCCGCCAAGAAAGAGCTGGAGGAGAGGTGGCGCAGCTGGAGGCTAACATTGGGAAGAGCGGCGAGGAGCTTGCCGCGCTCAAGCGTGAGCGTGAGAAGGATGCTGCCGCCCATGGTGAGCTGCAAGGTCTTCTCGCTGAGAGGGGCAAGGAGCTCAGCGCCGCCAAGGATTCCAAAGCAGACCTGGAGCTGAAGCTGGCCACGCTGACGCAGACGCTGGAGGCTGCCAAGGAACGGGAGAAGACCTTGTCAGAGAAGGTCAAGGCTGACGCGGCGCTGCTGGAGAGCATTGCAGTTACCCAGAACTCGTTCAGAGATACTGTGGAGCACTGGACCGAGGGTCTGGTGAACACTGCCGCAGTCATCAACGAGGAGCTGACGCAATTGGGGATGGAGGACTTTTGGTATCCTTCCGACGAGAGTCTTCAACCCAGCGCCAAGCTCAGCTTGTTCTTCAAGGGCATGGCGACGGCACTCCAGCGGCTCCGAGAGAGGATCCCGAAGCAGCTGGCCGACGAGTCGCGCAAAATCTGTGCCGGGGTTCTCCAGAAGGTGTTGATGAAGGTGGCCTTCTGCAACCCAGGCCTCAGCTTCACCAATGTCCTCAGGTCCTTGCCGCCTGACGCCGATCTGGATGCGCTCAAGGCCCTTGTCGCACCCATTATGGACAAGGTGAGCGAGATCAAGAGGGTCGAGGGCGGACGCGTAGACTAGGCCGTCCATTTCTTCTTTTCCCTTGTCGCTGCTAATCATGTTATGAAAACATTCTGTTAGAGCTGCAACAAGTTATCTTGTAATATAACTTTATTTCTGTTATCAATTGCTATGTTATTTCCTCTACTAGATTCCTTCCTTTGTATGTTTTTACCCTACGCTTCTAGGGAACTTGTCGGCGCAGGCGCCCGAGCCGCGAGCGCTGAGTGCGGAACTTCAGCAGCCTGCTGGCGGTGCTGCTTCCGACAAGAAACCTTGTCGCGACTAGATGCAGCACGCTTAAGCTGTTGAGCGGACTCGAAACAAAGTAAGGGTGCAACTAGCCACGGGTTGGTTCCTCCGCGCACAGGTTTTCCATACAAAGCAGGGTCATTCGAGGAAGATAACTTAAAAATTTAAAAAGTGATTGCTCAAACTTTGGCAACTTAGCTTTTCTGTCGTTTGCTTCCCGGTAAGGCAAGACTTTGCTCGAACGACGCCTGGTCCATACCACAATCTTCTCCTTCCCCCCCCCGGCAAACTTGTGTGCGAGAGAACCTTCTTTTCCTTTAAAAGAAAAAGAAAGAAGAGAAAATAATAATATGGAGCTCTTCGGCTCGTTACTGCTTACCGGATGTAGGTGCTGCACAAATTGTCAGATAATCGCATGCAAGAAAGGAACTAACGCATGAAATGGACAAGTTGTGCGGAGCACATGGGGTTTTACTTATGCACGGGATCTGCGCCCGGCTTTGTACAAAGGATTACATTCAACAGCGGCAAGACTTGTACAAAAGGTGGTTGCCGGAACGGGGTTCCGGCAACCGTGCCCTATGAGAAAAACTTACGAAGATGTTCTATGTTCCAGGAGTTGCTCGCCGAAATGCCACCTTCGGTCTCAAGGCGGACAGCGCCAGGCCTTGTGACTCGTCTCACCTGATAAGGGCCTTCCCACTTCGGCGTCAACTTGTTGGAATTCTTGGCGGACTGAACGCGCCGAAGAACAAGGTCGCCTTCCTCGAAGCTTCTGGCCTTAACTTTGCGGCTATGGTAGCTGCACAAAGCTTGCTGGTATCGAGCAGCTCGTACAGCAGCCTGAAGACGATCTTTCTCAAGGAGCAGCGCGTCGTCTTGCCACAGCTGTTCTTGCTCAAGCTCATCATAAGCGAGCACTCGAGGTGATCCGTATACGAGTTCCGTGGGGAGAACTGCCTCTGCTCCATAGACTAGAGCGAAAGGTGTCTGGCCAGTGGCTCGATTTGGCGTCGTTCTGATCGACCAAAGAACCACCGGCAGCTCCTCGATCCAGTTCCTTCCGCACTTGTGCAGCCTGTCGAAAGTTCTAGTCTTGAGCCCGCGCAGCACTTCAGCATTTGCCCTCTCTGCTTGACCGTTGCTTCTCGGATGAGCAACAGAAGCGAAGCAGACCTTGGCGCCAAGGTCTTGGACGTACTGCATGAAGGTGTGGCTCGTGAATTGTGTGCCGTTGTCGGTGATGATCCTGTTAGGGATCCCGAAATGGCAAACAATTGACCTGAAGAACTTGACTGCTGACTGTGCTATCACCTTCCTCACTGGCTGCACTTACGGCCACTTTGTGAACTTGTCGATTATGACGTACAAGTACTCAAGGCCCCCGACAACTCGGGGGAAGGGGCCGAGGATATCGAGCCCCCAGACCGAAAATGGCCAGGATAAAGGGATCGTCTGGAGAGCTTGAGCTGGCTGGTGTATCTATTTGGAGTGGAACTGGCACGCTTCACACTTGGTTACTTGTGCAGTTGCATCCTGGAGGGCTGTCGGCCAAAAGAAACCTTGCCGGAAAGCTTTGCCGGCAAGTGCTCTTGCGCCAATGTGGTGGCCACATATGCCTCCATGTATCTCTGCCAACAGCTTTTGTCCATCTTCCCGGCGAATACACTTCAATTGCACACCGTTGAGTCTTCTTCTGTACAGTATGCTATCGACAAACTGGTACATACTTGACTGCCGGGCTACTCTTTCCGCTTCTTCTTGTTCTTCGGGAAGTTCTCCTGTCTGAAGGAAGTGGACAATCTGCTGTGCCCATGCTGGAGCTTGTGGCTCGACAACAAGGACTCTGCGGGAACATCCGCTTCCACGGCAAGGACTTGTGGTCCTGCCGAAGCTTGATGTTCCCCGGCAAGCTTGCCGGAGCAAAACTTGTCGGGAGCGTCTGCTTCAACGGAACAAAGCATAAGGCTTGCTGGAGCAGACTGCCCCTCAGCCTCCTTGGTGTTGATCTTGGGGACTTTCTTGGCGGCGGCTTCGGGGAGCTCTGCTGGAAAGTAGTCACCAGAAACCAACTTCCTCTTCTTGCTTTGTCCAGTTGATGGTGTTACGGATGGTTGAGTCAACTTAAGCACAAAGATCCCTGGTTCCACAGGTAACTTTAGTGCGGCGCACTTTGACAGGCCATCAGCAATATCATTCTGAGCTCTTGGGATATGCTCCATTTGTAGGCCGTCAAAGTGCTCTTCTAGCTTCCTCACTTCATCAACATACGCTTCCATCAATGGACTCTGGTAGTTCTTGTTCACTTGGCGGACGACAAGCTGTGAGTCACCCCTGACAATGAGCTTCTTGATCCCAAGGTCTGCTGCGATTCTGAGTCCGGCAAGCAATCCTTCATACTCTGCGGTATTGTTGGTTGCTTGCTCCTTGGGAAAGTGCATCTAGACTACGTACTTGAGGTGCTCTCCGGTGGGTGCGACAAGCAGCACGCCTGCACCGGCGCCTTGCAGCGAGAAGGCACCATCAAAGTACATCAGCCATTCTTTGCTTGCCTCTTTAACGGGGATGCTCGTTTCTGGAATTTCTTCATCTGGAGTTGGCGTCCACTCTGCTATGAACTCTGCCAATGCTCTGCTTTGGATTGTTGAAGTGCTCTCAAACTTGAGGCCAAAGCTTGACAGTAACAGCGCCCACTCAACAATCCTGCCCATTGCTTCTGGATTTTGTAGTATCCTCTTCAGTGGAAAGCGAGTGACGACTGTGATCTCATGTGCTTGGAAGTAATGGCGCAGCTTTCTCGAGGCCATGAGGAGGCCGAAAAGCAACTTCTGCACACCAGAGTACCTTGATCTAGCCCCCTGCAGAAGAGAACTGACAAAGTAAACTGGGCGCTGCACCATTCTCCTTGGCATCTTATTATGTTCCTGCGCAAACCCATGTTTGTCGGGACCAGAGCTTGTCGGCGAAACCCCCTGCTTGTCGCTAGATGGATCTGCCGTGGTTGCTGGCTCATCATCCGCCTCCCTCTCCGCCACTAATGCAGCACTAACCACTTGATTGGTTGCCGCTATATACAACAGCAACTTCTCTTGCGGCTTAGGTGCGACAAGCGTTGGAGTGGAGGACAGGTATCTCTTCAAGTCCTGCAGTGCAGCCTCCGCTTTCGGAGTCCATTTCATTGGACCTGCCTTTTTCAAAATTTTGAAAAATGGCAGGGCGCGCTCAGCAGATCTAGAGATAAACCTGCTGAGAGCAGCCACGCAACCGGCAAGCCTTCGTTCATCCTTGACGCACTTTGGTGCTTCGATCTGCTCAATGGCTTTGATCTTGTCGGGATTGGCTTCAATTCCCCGCTGAGAACGAAGAACCCGAGAAGCTTGCCGGAAGGGACTCCAATCACGCACTTCTCGGGGTTAAGCTTGAGGTTGATCTTGCGCAGGTTTGCAAATGTTTCGTCTAAATCTTGAATCAGGGTCGCCTTGTTCTTACTCTTGACCACTATGTCATCCATGTAAGCTTCCACATTTCTGTGCATTTGCGGCTCAAAAGCATGGTGGACTACCCTTGCGAATGTTGAACCAGCATTCTTCAAACTGAAAGGCATCCGTACGAAGCAGTACGTGCCACAAGGGGTGATAAATGCGGTTTTCTCTTCATCTTCTTCTGCCATGAAGATCTGATGGTATCCTGAGTATGCATCAAGAAATGAAAGCAAATCACATCCGGCTGTGGAGTCAACAATCTGGTCAATACGCGGCAAGGGAAATGGGTCTCTGGGACAAGCTTTATTAACATCAGTGAAGTCAATACAAAGTCTCCATTTCCCGTTAGCCTTGCGCACAACAACAGGATTGGTCAACCACGTGGGATGAAGCACTCCTCTGACAAGGCCTGCTGCTTCCAACTTCTTGATTTCTTCTGCGATGAATTCTTGGCGCTCTACTGCCTGTTTCCTGACTCTCTGTTTGACGGGCCGCGCATGAGGACAGACGGCAAGGTGGTGCTCAATTACTTTCCTGGGAACACCGGGGATATCAGACGGTTGCCACGCAAACACGTCGACATTCGCCCACAGGAAAGCAACGAGCGCGCTTTCCTATTTGGGGTCAAGAGTGGCGCTGATGGTGAAGGTACCACCAGTGCCATCCTCCTTGGCGGACACCTTCTTGGTCTCAGGTGGAGCTACCATTGCCTTCTTACACTTGCCGGTGGAGCTCGATGGTGCGTCCTCGACGGTAGCGCAGCACTCCGAAGAGGTGCGCTTGCCGGAGTGGGCATCAGAGCTCTTGCCAGACTTGGTATTCTTCTTCCCCCCGGGAGCTTCAGTGGCAAGTGTCCTGCGTTCTGCTGCGGCTGCTGCTTCCCGGTAGATCTTGTCGGCACAGATAAGAGCATCCTTCTTGTCGCCAGGGACAGAGATGACACTTATTGGGCCTGGCATTTTCAGTACGTTGTACGCATAGTGAGAGGCTGCCATGAACTTGGCGAGTGCCGGACGGCCAAGGATTCCATTGTAAGGCAATGGAAAGTCGGCAACGTCAAATGTGACCCTCTCGGTCCTGAAGTTCAGCTCGCTGCCAAATGTTACCGGCAACGTGATCTTTCCCTTTGGCTTGCTCCTTCCCGGGTTGATTCCTTGAAATGTGCCGGTCTCTTCAAGCTCGCTGTCAGGGATCTGGAGTTTTTGGAGCACAGCGGAGGAGATCAAGTTCAAGCCGGCCCCGCCGTCAACTAGCATCTTAGTGACCTTGAGGTTGCGGATTGTTGGTGAAACCAACATAGGCAAGCACCCGACCGCAGTTATGCGATCCGGGTGGTCCTCAATATCAAAGATGATAGGCGTGCAGGACCATTTCAGAGGCTTGCGTGACTCGACGGGTGGTTCTGCTGCATTAACTTCCCGCACCCACTGCTTGAGCTGACGGTGTGAGGCATGCAGAGAAGCACCACCGTCAACGCACAGGACCTCTGTGGCTTTCTGGAACTCCTGCTCATCAGTCTCCTCGTCATCCATGTCTTCATCGTCGTCGTCATCTTCATCCTTGTCGCGGCCACGGGGAGGTCTATCTCCTTGCCGCTGCTTGGCCTTGCCGCGGCGTCCTCCTTGGCCAGGATGTTTCTTGCCAGATCCACCAGCTCCTTCCTGGGCCTTCTCCTTGTCGCGCCGCTCGTATTTAGCTTTCTGTTGCTCAACAAGCTGTTCGACTCTCTTACAGTTCTGAAGATCATGGCCCTTGGTGCGGTGAATCTTGCAATACTGCTTGCTGGTGCCGTCCTGCTTGTCGGCGACTGCCACCTCCGCGGCAACCTCCTTGCCGGAGTTACCAGCTTTGGCTTCCTTGGCGCCACCACCGTTGCTGGACTGCTCAACAACTAGCACCTCTTTGCCTTTCCTCCTCCTGTTGTTCCGCCGCCGGTTTTTCCTTGGCGGGGTAGCATCCTCACTGTCAGATCCTCCCGCTCCTACATTCTCTCCGGGGAGTCTCCTCCCTTCCTCTGCACGTGCACACTTGTCGGCCAGTGCATATAACTCACTGACGTCCTTGATCTTGCACATCGCCATTTCCTCCCGCATCCTGCGGTTTCGCGCGTTCTGGTGGAACGCGCTGATCACCACGGCAGGGTGGACGTCTGGGATGTTGTGCTGCACACTGCTGAATCTCTGAATGTACTTGCGCAGGGGCTCTCCTTCCTTCTGGGCGAGCAGATGAAGATCACTCTCCTGGCCATGAGGCTTGTGTCCGCCTGTGAAGGCGCCGACAAACTGATGGAACAGATCAGCCCAAGAGGATATGGAGTTGTCCGGCAAGTGCATGAGCCAGGATCTGACGTTGGGCTTGAGCACCAGCGGGAAGTAGTTGGCAAGGATCTTGTCATCCCGTCCCCCGGTAGCCTGCACCGTGATGGTGTAGATGCTGAGGAACTCTGACGGATGCGTCTTGCCGTCGTACTTCTCTGGTACGTCTGGTTTGAAGTTCTTCGTGCTGGGCCACTGGACTTGCCGCAACTCACGAGTGAACGCAGGACAACCTACCGCATACGGCAGATCGCCTGGTCCCCCTAGCGCATGCATGTCAACAGAGGGCCCAGCGCGCTTGTCGGATTGACGTCGCGCTTCTCTTTGGCGCTCGATGCGGGTTCGAGCATCTTCTTGTTGTCGATCATGAAGAACTTGGCGCTGATCGTGACGAGCTCGTGGATCCAACGATGCAGTGGAGTCGCTGTCGAGGTGGATCCGGCGAGTCGGCGATCTTGGCCTTCGGGGCAGTGATTGCATGGTAGTTGCACCTCCGCCCGTTTTGTCGCCACCGGCTCGCGTCCGGCAACCCTGCCATGGCGGCGACGCGCTCGGCCGCCGTGGAGTGTCGCCGTTGGCGTAGCCGATGAGACTCTGAATGGTGGCCCTCCATTCGTCGATCTTGTCCGACGTTGGAGGGTAATCTAGGAGAAGTTGAGCTCGCGCCAAAGCTTCTGCTGGAGTGGTGGGTGGCAGTGGCGGACGGCGCGAGGAGCGGGACGTGCTCGAACTGCTAACTATGTTAGAAGGAGCAGTATCCCGTCCAGGCGATCGTTCCCCGCTCGTGCCAGCACGCTGGCGTGCATGCTGGTCTTGAGCGCCCCGAGATCCACCAGCTTGGTCTTGGCCTATCATGCGAATGGCACTGCTAGTGCCATGACGCTGTTGATCTTGCGCCTCCTGAGAGTGGCGTGGAACATGTACAGTCGCCGAGGTTTGTGCAGCCTTGTCCTTGGACCTGGTGGCATCATGAGCTTCCTCATCGACGTCCTTTCTTCCGCCGACGTCCATCCCACCACTCATTTGTTCCAACGGTGGCGGAAGTGACGTGGACGGAGCGGCTGCCACCGAAGTCTTCTTCTTCGGTGGCATGTTGATGAAGGGCGTAAAGATCTAGCTCGTGTGAACGCCGGGTCAGGTTCACACAATCTCGACGCCCCCTACCTGGCGCGCCAAAGATGTCGGGGAAACTGATCCAGGAACACCTATGGGGCCGGCGGACCGGGCCCCTTTCGGTTCGGCGGGGGGTGGAGGTCGCACGAAGAGCAGATCGAGGCGAGGCACACGAGCAGTTTACCCAGCTTCAGAGCTCTCTGGAGAGATAACACTCCTACTGCTGCTTGTCTGGTTGTATTATCTGGTGTTCTTGCTCTCGAGCGAGAGAGCGTGATGTTTTCTGGGCTACGAGTGAATCGAAGCGAACTGTCCGAACCCCCTCTACGTTGCGCATGGGCCTCCTTTTATATGTTAAAGGGGTCACCGACAGGTGGCAACGCAGAGGAGGGTAAAAACGTAAAAAGCGAGGTAGTTGATACAGTTGCTTGTATAGTGCACCCTACCTAACCCTGACGGCAGGGGACATGGGCATTAAATGCCCGTCTGAGTCGCCCGAACAGTACAGAAAAGGACCGTTGGGGGTGCTACCGTTCGCCATGATGGCGATCTTGTCAGCTTTGCATGCCACCGTGCACCGCTGGCTGCACAGCCTCCCGCCACGCGCGCCCGGAGAAGCCCCCAGAGCGACACGTTGGTGGATGCGCTGGAGCGTGGGCGCAGAGTGGCCGCCTGCCGCGGCAAGCGCCTTGCCGCTGTTGTTGTCTTGTCAGGTCCAGAAGCTCGTCGCTCACCGGGCCTCGGGGTACCTTGTTTAGTCTTCCCGGCAAGCTCCTCTTGCCGGGGTCTTGTTGGCTTGCCGGAGCGCGTGGCGCATCGTGGCAAGTTCCTTGGAGCGCTTTGCTTGGCCTTCCCGGCAAGCTCCTCTTGCCGGGGCCTTGTCTCCTTAGCTTAAATACTTTGCTCTTGGATGGCTCCAAGGGAACCTTGGGGGATCTTGGAGTTCGCCCGGCAAGCCTTTGCCGCGGGGTGCTGCAACTGCCCGTGCACAAGTTCGGGGTACTAGGGTACCCCTATTCTAGTACACCGACAGCTTTCTTCATGACGTATACACGTTCCTATGGCTATGAGATTATGCAACTCCCGATTACCGGAGGAACACTTTGTGTGCTACCAAACGTCACAACATAACTAGGTGATTATAAAGGCGCTCTATAGGTGACTCCGATGGTACTTGTTGAGTTGGCATAAATCGAGATTAGGATTTGTCACTCCGATTGTTGGAGATGTATTTCTGGGCCCTCTCGGTAATGCACTTCATAATAAGCCTTTCAAGCGATGTGACTAATAAGTTAGTTATGGGATGATGCATTACAGAACAAGTAAAGAGACTTTACAGTAGTGAGATTGAACTAGGTATTGAGATACCGATGATCGAATCTCGGGCAAGTAACATACCGATGACAAAGGGAACAACGTATATTGTTATGCGGTTTGACCGATAAAGATCTTCGTAGAATATGTAGGAACCAATATGAGCATCCAGGTTCCGCTATTGGTTATTAACCGGAGACATGTCTTGGTCATGTATACATAGTTTTCGAACTCGTAGGGTCTGCACGCTTAAAGTTCTGTGACGAACGGTATTATGAGTTTATATGTTTGGATGTACCGAAGGTAGTTTGGTGTAACGCCCCGGATGCAACTTTCCCTATTTGTAACTTTGACTCTTGCCTTTTCCGGAGATGCGATATGAGATTCCCTTCGTGGTTGAGTTTTTTTTCTTTTGTTTTGCATTTTTTTCATGTTATGCATTTCATATCATGTCATCATGTGCATTCCATTTCCATTCGTGTTCTTCTCATGCATTCGAGCACTTTCCCCGTTGTCCGTTTCGCAATCCGACACTCCCACATGCACCCGGCGCACCCCTCTTGTCTCTTTTCGTGAGTGGGAGTTAAATGTTCTCAGAATGGGCCGAGATTTTTCAAGTGACCTTGGTGTATCAATGGTAGATCGCCTGTCAAATTTCGTTCCATTTGGAGGCCATTTGATGCCCCAGTGGTTAACCGGGTAACCGCAAAAGCCCTCTTTGTGTTGCAGCCCAACACCCCTCGAAAACAGCCCAATAACCCATCTAAACCATCGCCATGTTCTCCACCGCCGGATCACGATCGTGTGGGCGAAAACCGCACATCATTTGGGCATTCCTAGCTCCCTCTACCTATATAAACACCTCCCCTACGAAATTTCGGGTCCAAACCTAGATCCACTCCTCCTCCGCGCGTCCGGACGCGTCTGTACCGCGCCCGACATGTCCTCCGCTCCCCTCCATGTCGCCCGGACCAATCCGAGGCCGCCACGTCATCTCGCCGCTGCCCGTGCCCTATTGCTGAGCGCCACCTGTCCCAGCCGGCATCCCCACCGCCGCGGCCCGCCCGGCCCACGATCGGCCCGCCCTGGGCTGCACCGGGCCCGAGCAAGCCCACGCCCCGCCGGATCTCGCGCGCCGCCTCCTCACCTCGGCCTCGCTGCCCTGCCTCCGCAGCGCCGCCCCACCGCCTCAACAGCACCGCGCCGCCGCCGCAACGCTCGTCGCCGACCGCGCGACCCTGCATCGCCCGCCGTTGACCTCACCGCCATTGCTCCACCTCGCCGCGCCTAGAGCTCCAACGCCGTTCGACGGAGTTCCCGCGTCGCCGGATTCGCCCCGTCCATCGCCGGAGTCATCGCCGGAGCTCGCCGACCGGATCCGGTGGATCGGGATGACATCCACCGGGATCTCAACCAAACGGCCTCCCGCGCCCCGGATCTCTCCGTCCCGGATATCGTTGTCCCGTTGACTTTTCGGAGGGTAAAATTCCAGTAAGTCCCGAATCCTTGATATTTTGTGCACTTCTTCGACATGTTATATCTCGGTGACCGTAGCTCCAAATCATGCATATGATATATCAAATTGTTAGTCTTGTGGAGATCTTCATGTTAGAAGGTTTTCCATGCATGTTCCTGTCTATTATGATGCCATTGTCATTTATGCAAGAGTGCTATAAAATGTTAGGAGCTGGTACTTATCAGATCATGATGATTTGTCATTTTTGTTGCATTTGATGTGTGCATCATATGGGCATGAGGTCTACATGTGTTTTGAACTACATCATGCCATCTTTACAGAGATACTTGTCTTGTATTTTTGTGATATATGTGGTGACTAGCACAAGCATGCAAACTAGGCTCCGTGATGTTGCTGTTTTCAGAGACTTAGGATTTTGCTAAGTCTTTTTCCTGCTGTTATTTTGATGACATGTAAACTTGAGGCTACATAGTGATCCATGCTTATTTTGGGTTACTTCAGTAATGATGTTTTGAACATGTGGTTATGCTCTATCCATCCATGCCCCTGGTTGCAATTATAGAGTGCTTTAGCATGTCTTTTGCTTGCTCTACTTTTGCTATAAAATGTTCCAGGTAGATTGTTAACATGTTAATCAATATTGCCATGGTTGTTGCTAGTGATCCATGCACTCTATTAACTTTATCTTGCCATGGTTAGCTTCACGAACATGTCATCTTGCTATTAGTATGCTTATGTTGTCATGAAATGGTTTGTGGTGAGTGGCATGGGCTCGCAAAGTTGCTATCTTAAATTTGTTTATGCCATGCTCTGTTTTTCTGCTAAGTCTGAAACTGTTATATAAAACTTGCTATGTTTACATGGGTGCCATCATATTTTTTGTGCCTTTTTGTCTCATGTTCAGTACGGGACTTTTGTTCTATGTTTTTAGTAGAATCATGCCGTGCCTTTATTTGCCATGATATGTTCCTGCAGTATGTTGTTTGCTTGCTCTAAACATTGCTTCCTGATGTTGTTTTGACATGATTAGTATTTTCACTAAGTCTGTGACGCTGATATCTTTTGCACTTTTGCCATGCTTGTTTGAACCTGTTCTTGAGTGATTTAGCTGTAGCTCACTGTTCATGTTTTCTCAAGAATCTCGTGTACATCACTGCCATATGCTTTGTTGTTATGTTGGAGTGCAGTAGCTTGGTTTCTTGTTGTCATGATGTGATATGATATCATGTCATCATGTGCATTGCATTTGCATTCATGTTCATCTCATGCATCCGAGCACTTTCCCCGTTGTCCGTTTCGCAATCCGACACTCCCACATGCACCCGGCGCACCCCTCTTGTCTCTTTTCGTGTGCGGGAGTTAAACGTTCTCGGAATGGGCCGAGATTTGTCAAGTGACCTTGGTGTATCACCGGTAGATCGCCTATCATATTTCGTTCCATTTGGAGGCCGTTTGATGCCCCAACGGTTAACCGGGTAACTGCAAAAGCCCTCTTTGTGTTGCAGCCCAACACCCCTACAAAACAACCCAATAACCCATCTAAACCATCTCCATGTTCACCGCCGTCCGATCATGACCGTGTGGGCGAAAACTGCACCTCATTTGGGCATTCCTAGCTCCCTCTACCTATATAAACACCTTCCCCTCCAAAATTTCGGGACCAAACCTAGATCCACTCCTCCTCTGCGCGTCTGGACACGTCTGCGCCACGCCGGACATGTCCACCGCTCCCCTCCACGTCGCCCGGACCAATGCGAGGCCGCCATGTCATCACCGCCGCCGCCCGTGCCCTATCACGGTGCGCCACCTGTCCCAGCCGGCATCCCCGCCGCCGCGGTCCTCCTAGCCCACGGTCGGCCCGCCCTGGGCTGCATCGGATCCGAGCGCGCCTGCACCCCGCTGGATCTCGCGCGCCGCCTCCTCACCTTGGCCTCGCCGGCGCAGCCGCCCGCCGCCACGTGGGCCACCGCGCCTTGCCGCCCTGCCTCCGCAGCACCGCGCCGCCGCCTCACCAGCACCGCACCGCTGCCGCAATGCTCGACGCCGACCGCGCGACCCTGCGTCGCACGCCGTTGTCCTCGTCGCCATTGCTCCACCTCGCCGCGCCTCGAGCTCCGCCGCCGTTCAACGGAGTTCTCGCGTCGCCGGATTCGCCCCGCCCTTTGCCGGAGTCATCGCTGGAGCTTACCGATCGGATCCGTTGGATCGAGATGAGATCCACCGAGATCTCAACCAAACGGCCTCCCCGCGCCCCGAATCTCTTTGTGCCGGATATCCTCGTCCCACTGACTTTTCGGTGGGTAAAATTCCACTAAGTCCCAAATCCCTGATATTTTGTGCACTTCTTCAACATGTCATATCTCGGTGACCGTAGCTCCAAATCATGCACATGATATGTCGAATAGTTCGTCTCGTGGAGATCTTCATGTTAGAAGCTTTTCCATGCATGTTACTATCTGTTATGATTCCATTGTCGTTGATGCAAGAGTGCTATAAAATGTTAGGAGCCGGTACTTATCAGATCATGATGATTTGTCATTTTTGTTGCATCTGATGTGTGCATCATATGGGCATGATGTCTACATGTGTTTTGAACTACATCATGACATCTTTTTAGAGGTGCTTGTCTTGTATTTTTGTGATCTATGTGGTGACTAGCACAAGCATGCAAACTAGGCTCCGTGATGTTGCTATTTTCAGAGACTTAGGATTTTGCCGTCCTTTTCCTGCTGTTGTTTTGATGCCATGCTAACTTGAGGCTACATAGTGATCCATGCTTATTTTGGGATACTTCAGTAAGAATGTGTTAAACATGTGGTTATGGTCTATCCATCCATGCCCCTGGTTGCAATTATGGAGTGCTTTAGCATATCTTTTTCTTGCTCTACTTTTGCTATAAAATGTTCCTGGCAGATTGTTAACATGTTAATCAATATTGCCATGGTTGTTGCTAGTGATCCATAAACCCTATTAACTTGATCTTGCTATGGTTATCTTCATGAACATTTCATCTTGCTATTGGTATGCTTATGTTGTCATGCAATGCTTTGTGGTGAGTGGCACGAGCTCGCAAAGTTGCTATCATAAATCTGTTTATGTCAAGCTCTGTTTTTCTGCTAAGTCTGAAACTGTTAATAAAACTTTCTATGTTTACATGGGTGCCATCATATCTTCTGTGCCTTTTTGGCTCATGTTCAGTAAGGGACTTTTGTTCTGTGCTTTCATTAGAATCATGCCATGCCTTTATTTTCCGTGATATGTTCCTGTAGCATGTTGTTTGCTTGCTCTAAACATTGCTTCCTAATGTTGTTTTGACATGATTAGTATTTTCACTAAGTCTGTGATGCTGATATCTTTTGCACTTTTTCCATGCTTGTTTGAACCTGTTCTTTTGTGATTTAGCTGTAGCTTAGTGTTCATGTTTTGTTAAGCATCTCCTGTACATCACTGCCATATGGTTTGTTGTTATGTTGGAGTGCAGTAGCTTAGTTTCTTGTTGCATGCTAAGTGCCATCGTGTTGTTAATTACAGTTTTGCACCATTCTTGTTTTGCTTGCCGTTTGCAAACCGTGCATCCGTTTCCGGTGATCCTTATATCGTTTTCGACCGAAATCACCCCGTCTTTCCAGCGGCATACTTGGTTTGCCAAGTTGATGCCTTTATCATTCTTTCCCTTCTAGAGCTTGCATATGCATTGCATATCATATCTTGCATATCATGCATCTATTGCATCATGTTGCTTGTGCATTGCATTGCACTATGATTGATTGTTGTTCCATTGCTTGTGTTCTTGCCTTGGGTAGAGCCGGGAGATGAGTTCATGACCGAGGAACCTATTGAGTACGCTTTCAAGGATCAAGCTTTCGACAACTCTGAGAACTTTGCATGCAAGATGACCATACCCTCGAAATCACTTCTATCTTTACTTGCTAGTTGTTCGCTCTATCACTATATCGTGCTACCTACTACTTGTTATATCATGCCTCCCATGTTGCCATGTCAAGCCTCTAACCCACCTTCCTAGCAAATCGTTGTTTGGCTATGTTACCGCTTTTGCTCAGCCCCTCTTATAGCGTTGCTAGTTGCAGGTGAAGTTGAAGTTTGTTCCATGTTGGAACATGGATATGTTGGGATATCACAATATCTATTATTTTAATTAATGCATCTATATACTTGGTAAAGGGTGGAAGGCTCGGCCTTATGCCTGGTGTTCTGTTCCACTCTTGCGGTGCTAGTTTCCGTCATACTGGTGTTATGTTCCTTGATTTTGCGTTCCTTACGCGGTTGGGTGTTATGGGAACCCCTTGATAGTTCACTTTGAATAAAACTACTCCAGCAAGGCCCAACCTTGGTTTTACCATTTGCCTCACCACCACCTATACTTTTCCCTTGGGAGTCGCGCTCCCGAGGGTCATCTTTATTTTAACCCCCCGGGCCAATGCTTCTCTAAGTGTTGGTCTGAACTAGAGCCCCTTGCAGCGCCACCTCGGGGAAACTTGAGGGCTGGTTTTAGTTGTACGGATTGCTCATCTGGTGTTGCCCTCAGAACGAGATATGTGCAGCTCCTATCGGGATGTCGGCACATCGGGCGGTCTTGCTGGTCTTATTTTACCATTGTCGAAATGTCTTGTAACCGGGATTCCGAGTCTGATCGGGTCTTCCTGGGAGAAGGAATATCCTTCGTTGACCGTGAGAGCTTGTGATGGGCTAAGTTGGGACACCCCTGCAGGGTTTAAACTTTTGAAAGCCATGCCCGCGGTTATGTGGCAAATGGGAATTTGTTAATGTCCGGTTGTAGAGAACTTGAACTTGACTTAATTAAAATGCATCAACCGCGTGTGTAGCCGTGATGGTCTCTTTTCGGCAGAGTCCGGGAAGAGAACACGGTCTTGTGTTATGGTTGTGCGTAAGTAGTTTCAGGATCACTTCTTGGTCACTTCTAGATTCACGACCGTTGCGTTGCTTCTCTTCTTGCTCTTATTTGCGTATGTTAGCCACCATATATGCTTAGTGCTTGCTGCAGCTCCACCTCATTACCCTATCCTACCCATAAGCTTAAATAGTCTTGATCTCGCGGGTGTGAGATTGCTGAGTCCTCGTGACTCACAGATACTTCCAAATAGTTGCAGGTGCCGATGATACCAGTGCACGTGACGCAACCCAGCTCAAGTGGGAGCCCGATGAAGATCTTGATCGTTGTTTTGTTTTCGTTTCCTGTTGATCAGTACTGGAGCCCAGTTGGGACGATCGGGGATCTAGCAATTGGGGTTGTCTTCTTTTATTTTGGTTCCGTAGTTGGACCTTGAATGTATTCTGGATGATGTATGTCTACTTGTTATTTGTGTGAAGTGGCGATTGTAAGCCAACTCTTTATCCCTTTCTTATTCAGTACATGGGATTGTGTGAAGATTACCCCTCTTGTGAAAAACCTACCATGCGACTATGCCTCTAAGTCGTGCCCCGACACGTGGGAGATATAGCCGCATTGTGGGTGTTACATTCGGAGTCCCGGATATGATCACGGACATGACAAGGAGTCTTGAAATGGTCGAGACATGAAGATTGATATATTGGAAACCTACATTTGGACATCAGAAGAGTTCCAGGTGAAATCGGGATTTTACCGAAGTGTCGGAGGGGTTACCGGAACCCCCCGGGGGTTAATGGGCCTTGTTGGGTCCTAGTGGAGAGAGAGAGGGGCCGGCCTGGGCAGGCCGTGCACCCCCTCACCCTCTGGTCCCAATTGAACTAGGAGAGGAGGGCGGTGCCCCCCTTTCCTTCTCCTTCTCCCCTTTCTTTCCCCCTCCTAGTAGGAGTAGGAAAGAGGGGAATACTACTCCTACTAGGAGGAGGATTCCTCCTCCTGGTGCGCCCTCTAGGGCCGGCTGGCCTCCCCCCTTGTTCCTTTATATACGGGGGCAGGGGGCACCTCTAGACACACAAGTTGATCATTGATCTCTCCCAGCCATGTGCGGTGGCCCCCTCCACCATAATCCACCTCGGTCATACTGTAGCAGGTGCTGAGGCGAATCCCTGTGACGGTAGCTTCATCAACATTGTCACCACACCGTCGTGCTGACGAAACTCTCCTTCGAGCTCTACTGGATTGTGAGTTCGCGGGACATCACCGAGCTGAACGTGGAGGTGCCGTATGTTTGGTACTGAGGATCGGTCGATCGTGAAGACGTACGACTAGATCAACCGCGTTGTCATAACGCTTCCGCTTAACGGTTTACGAGGGTACGTGGACGACACTCTCCCCTCTCGTTGCTATGCATTACCATGATCTTCCGTGCGCGTAGGAAAATTTTGAAATTACTACGTTCCCCAACAGTGGCTTCCGAGCTAGGTTATTGCGTAGATGTTATATGCACGAGTAGAACACAAGTGAGTTGTGGGCGATACAAGTCATATTGCTTACCATCATGTCATACTTTGGTTCGGCGGTATTGTTGGATGAAGCGGCCCGGACCTACATTGTGCGTACGCTTACGCGAGACTGGTTCTACCGACGTGCTTTCCACACAGGTGGCTGGCGGGTGTTAGTTTCTCCAACTTCAGTTGAACCGAGTGTGGCTACTCCCAGTCCTTGCGAAGGTTAAAACAACACTAACTTGACGAACTATCATTGTTGTTTTGATGCGTAGGTAAGAATGGTTCTTGCTCAGCCTGTAGCAGCCACATAAAACTTGCAACAACAAAGTAGAGAATGTCTAACTTGTTTTTGCAGGTTATGTTGTGATATGATATGGTCAAGACATGATGCTATATTTATTGTATGAGATAATCATGTTTTGTAGCAGAGTTATCGGCAACTGGCAGGAGCCATATGGTTGTCGCTTTATTGTATGCAATGCAATCACCCTATAATTGCATTACTTTATCACTAAGCGGTAGCGATAGTCGTAGAAGCAATAGATGGCGAGACAACAACGATGCTACGATGGAGATCAAGGTGTCGTGGCGGTGACGATGGCGATCATAACGGTGCTTTGGAGATGGAGATCAAAGGCAAAAGATGATGATGGCCATATCATATCACTTATATTGATTGCATGTGATGTTTATCCTTTATGCATCTTATTCTGCTTTGTTTGACGGTAGAATTATAAGATGATCTCTCACTAAATTTCAAGGTAAAAGTGTTCTCCCTGAGTATGCACCGTTGCCAAAGTTCGTCGTGCCGAGACACCACATGATGATTAGGTGTGATAAGCTCAACGTTCATCTACAACGGATGTAAGACAGTTTTACACACGCAGAATACTCGGGTTAAACTTGACGAGCCTAGCATATGCAGATATGTCCTCGGAACAATGAGACCGAAAGGTCGAGCATGAATCATATAGTAGATATGATCAACATAGTGATGTTCACATTCAAAACTACTCCCTTTCATGTGATGATCGGTTATGGTTTAGTTGATAAGGATCACATGATCACTTAGATGATTAGAGGGATATCTATCTTAAGAAATATGATTAATTGAACTTAAATTTATCATGAACTTAGTACATGATAGTATTTTGTTTGTCTATGTTACTGTAGATAGATGGCTCGTGCTGTTGTTCCGTTGAATTTTAATGTATTCCTCGAGAAAGCAAAGTTGAAAGATGATGGTAGAAATTACATGGACTGGGTCCGTAACTTGAGGATTATCCTCATTGATGCACAGAAGAATTACGTCCTGGAAGCACTGCTGGGTGCCTGGCCTGCTGCAGATGCTGCTGATGACGTTAAGAACGTCTGGCAGAGTAAAGCTGATGACTACTCAATAGTTTACTGTGCCATGCTTTACGGCTTAGAACCGGGACTTCAATGTCGTTTTGAACGTCATGGAGCATATGAGATGTTCCAGGAGTTGAAGTTAATATTTCAAGCAAATGCCCGGATTGAGAGATATGAAGTCTCTAATAAGTTCTAACGCTGCAAGATGGAGGAGAATAGTTCTGTCAGTGAACATATACTCAAAATGTCTGGGTATCATAACCACTTGACTCAATTGGGAGTTAATCTTCCTGTTGATAGTGTCATTGACAGAGTTCTGCAATCACTGCCACCAAGCTACAAGAGCTTCGTGATGAACTATAATATGCAAGGGATGAATAAGACAATTCCCGATCTCTTCACAATGCTAAAGGCAGCGCAGGTAGAAATCAAGAAGGAGCATCAAGTGTTGATGGTCAACAAGACCACCAGTTTCAAGAAAAAGGGTAAAGGGAAGAAGAAGGGGAACTTCAAGAAGAACGGCAAGCAAGTTGCTGCTCAGGAGAAGAAACCCAAGTCTGGACCTAAGCCTGAGACTAAGTGCTTCTACTGTAAACAGACTGGTCACTGGAAGCGGAACTGCCCCAAGTATTTGGCGGATAAGAAGGATGGCAAAGTGAACAAAGGTATATGTGATATACACGTTATTGATGTGTACCTTACTAGAGCTCACAGTAGCACCTGCGTATTTGATACTGGTTCTGTTGCTAATATTTGCAACTCAAAACAGGGACTACGGATCAAGCGAAGTCTGTTTAAGGACGAGGTGACGATGCGCATGGGAAATGGTTCGAAAGTCGATGTGATCGCCGTCGGCACACTACCTCTACATCTACCTTCCGGATTAGTTTTAGACCTAAATAATTGTTATTTGGTGCCAGCGTTAAGCATGAACATTATATCTGGATCTTGTTTGATGCGAGACGGTTATTCATTTAAATCTGAGAACAATGGTTGTTCTATTTATATGAGTAATATCTTTTATGGTCATGCACCCTTGAAGAGTGGTCTATTTGTGTTGAATCTCGATAGTAGTGATACACACATTCATAATATTGAAGCCAAAAGATGAAGAGTTGATAATGATAGTGCAACTTATTTATGGCACTGCCGTTTGGGTCATATTGGTGTAAAGCGCATGAAGAAACTCCATACTGATGGACTTCTGGAATCACTTGATTATGAATCACTTGGTACTTGCGAACCATGCCTCATGGGCAAGATGACTAAAACGCCGTTCTCTGGAACAATGGAGCGAGCAACAGGTTTATTGAAAATCATACATACTGATGTATGTGGTTCGATGAATATTGAAGCTCACGACGGGTATTGTTATTTTCTCACCTGCATCGATTATTTGAGCATATATGGGTATATATACTTAATGAAACATAAGTCTGAAACATTTGAAAAGTTCAAAGAATTTCAGAGTGAAGTGGAAATTCATCGTAAGAAGAAAATAAAGTTTTTACGATCTGATCATGGAGGAGAATATTTGAGTTATGAGTTCGGTCTACATTTCAAACAATGCAGAATAGTTCCGCAACTCACGCCACCTGGAACACCATAGCGTATTGGTGTGTCCGAATGTCGTAATCATACTTTACTAGATATGGTGTGATCTATGATGTCTCTTACTGATTTACCGCTATCATTTTGGGGTTATGCTTTAGAGACAGCTGCATTCACGTTAAATAGGGCACCATCGAAATCCGTTGTGACGACGCCTTATGAACTGTGGTTTGGCAAGAAACCAAAGTTGTCGTTTCTTAAAGTTTGGGGCTGCGATGGTTATGTGAAAAAGCTTCAACCTAATAAGCTCGAACCCAAATCGGAGAAATGTGTCTTCATAGGATACCCAAAGGAAACTGTTGGGTACACCTTCTATCACATATCTGAAGGCAAGACATTCGTTGCTAAGAATGGATCCTTTCTAAGAATTAGTTTCTCTCGAAAGAAGTGAGTGGGAGGAAAGTAGAACTTGATGAGGTGTCACACCCTCGATGCGACTATATCTCCCACGTGTCGAGGCACGACTTAGAGGCATAATCGCATTGAAGGCATATGTCGCAAGTTAGGCAATCTTCACAACATCCCATGTAATATGAATAATAAAGGGGAGATAACATAGTTGGCTTACACTCGCCACGTCAATCAAGTACATAAATAACATTACATCATCCAAACACTCATGGCCCGACTACGGCGCAAAAATAAAAGAGAACCCAACATGCGACACAGTCCCAATCACCCCCAACTTGGCACCACTACTGATCATCGGGAAAGGAAACATAGTAACGTTGAGAGTCTTCGTCGAACTCCCACTTGAGCTCATATGCGTCTGCTGGAGCGAAAACATCAGGCCCTGCATCTGGTGTAATAGTAATCTGTGAGCCACAGGGACTCAGCAATCTCGCACCCTCGCGATCAAGACTATTTAAGCTTATAGGTAAGACAAGGTAAATATGTGGAGCTGCAGCAAGCGTCTAGCAAATATGGTGGCTAACTTATTCACAAAAGAGAGCGAGAATAGGAGGCAAAGCGCGAGCGAGAAACTAGAGAACAACCTGCGCAAACATTACTCCAACACCGTGTCCACTTCCCGGACTCCGCCGAGAAGAGGCCATCACGGTAACACACTCAGTTGATTCATTTTAATTAATTAAGGTTCAAGTTATCTACAACCGGACATTAAAAAATTCCCATCTGCCCATAACCACGGGCACGGCTTTCGAAAGTTCAAATCCCTGCAGGGGAGTCCCAACTTAGCCCATGACAAGCTCTCACGGTCAACGAAGGAATATACCTCCTCCCAAGACGTTCCGATCAGGCTCGGTATCTCGGTAATTCAAGACACTTCGACAGGTTAAAACAAGACCAGCAACACCGCTCGAATGTGCCGACAAATCCCGATGAGCACTCCATACAACTGAAACCAGACCTCGAGTTTCCCCGAGGGGGCGCTGCACAGGACTCTAGTTTGGACCAACACTCAGAGGAGCACTGGCCCAGGGTGGGGGGTTAAAATAATGATGACCCTTGAGTCTGCAGAACCCAAGGGAAAGAAAAGGCTAGGTGGCGAATGGTAAAACCAATGTTGGGCATTGCTGGAAAAGCTTTAATCAAGGCGAACTATCAAGGGGTTCCCGTTATAACCCAACCGCGTAAGGAACGCAAAATCCGGGAACATAACACCGATATGACGGAATCTAGGGCAGCAAGAGTGGAACAAAACACTAGGCGAGAGGCCGAGCCTTCCACCCTTTACCAATTATATAGATGCATTAAGATAACATGGCAATATAATGATATCCCAACAAGTAAATAAAAGTTCCCACAAGGAACGGCCTCCAATCTTCACCTGCAACTAGCAACGCTATAAGAGGGGCTGAGCAAAGCGGTAACATAGCCAATCAACGGTTTGCTAGGACATGGTGGGTTAGAGGTTTGACATGGCAATATGGGAGGCTTGAAAAAAATTGGTAGGCATCATAGCATTGGCATAGCCAAAGAGCGAGCAAACTAGCATAGCAAAGATAGTAGTGATTTCGAGGGTATGATCATCTTGCCTGCACAGTTGTCAGAGTTGACTGGATCCTCGAAAGCAAACTCAATGGGCTCCTCGTTAGCGAACTCGTCTCCCGGCTCTACCCAAACAAGACAAACAAGCAACAAGGATACAATCAAACACGTGCAAGGATCAAGCAACATGGTGCAATGATGATATGCTATGCGGGATGCGATGCGGGATGCAAAATGCAAGATATGACAGGAAATGCATGAACCTGGCCTCAACTTGGGATTCCATGTGTGCCACTATAAAGATGAGATGAAATCGCTTGAAAACAATATAAAGAACACCGGAATCGGAGTTACGGTTTGGAAATAGCAAGCGATTCAAATATGACACCGTCTGCGGTTTACAGCAAGTAGCCATCTAAATGCAAAGAGATGAACATGCTACACCACCCAAACATGACAACAAAATACATGGCAGGGATGCATACAAGATGCTTAACAAAAGTCTAGCACTGAGCTACGGCCAATTCATACATTAACAGGTTCAAACAAGCATGGCAAAAATGCATATGACAAACAGATCTTAGACTTCGTGAAATCAACACTTGTCTGGAATCTCAGATCATGTAGCCCTCTTCGGAGCAACAAAACTACATGTTACAGGACATGAACATGGCAAAGTAAAGCATGGCATGGATCTACTCAAAGAGCTTAACAAAAGTCCCTTAGTGAACTTGAGCCAAAAGGGATCAGAAAATACAATTGCAAGCATGTGAACATAGCAAAAACAAAATCAGTTTTCAGACTTAGTGAAAAACTGACACATGCTGAAATATAACTCAAGTAGGCATGTTTACGAGCCCGATGCACTCACTACGGTGAAAGTCATGGCAAAACAAGCATACACCCATCAATAAGGCACAAAATGCAAGCTAGACATGGCAAGAACAATAGCATAGCATGCATGGATCAACTACAACATCATCGGCAAAATTGCAAACAAGTTGACAATCTGCCCAGATTCACAAAGTAGCAAAAGTAGAGCTCGATTGACTCAAGCTAGGGTGCTCCATAATTGCAAAAAAAGACATGGATGGATAGAGCACTACAAGATTAACAAAACGTCCTTACTGATCATCCTCAAAAGAGGCACGGATCACTAGGAAACAACATGAATATATTGCAACATGAGATAAACAGATCAAGGACTTAGTGGAATTGCTAAGTCCATGAAAACAGAATTACTAAGTGCACCACTTTGCAAACTTGCACAAATCACCACACACATCACAAAATACATGGGTTGCACCTCTGGAAAGATGACAAAACTCTTAATAAAACACATGTAGAGCATCAGGGCATATCATGCACACATTAATCATGGAAAAAATGACAAAAACCTAAACGGAGTAGCAGATCTGACAAATATCTCAAGTAGCCCTCTTCTAACAGCATTTCGGGCATCAAGATGAGCTCAAATGAAAATGATGCAATGGAATGAAATGATGTACTCTCTGAGATGAACAATTTGATATGCTATATGCATGAATCGGAGCTACGGATGCAAAGTTACGAAGCTACGAACAGGGGCATATGGACTGAAAATATCAGGGACTTCGTAGATTTTCGACCTCCGATCTAGGGTTTGCACGGATTTCGAAGTTCGCCGGAGGGAGCACTGTAGTTGGCCAGAAATGGCGCGGTGGCGGCCGGATCTTGGCGAGGGGAGGAGGAGGCGGCCGGATCTCGCCGGATCCGGGCCGGGCGGCGGCGCTCGGAGAGGCGGCGGCGGCGGGGC